>NW_025782157.1:0-35307 GCF_021130785.1 Homalodisca vitripennis
TCAACAGTGTTTGTGAAAAACAAGACAATCACAAAAAGAAGTACAGTATAAAAAAGTGTAAAATGTATAATTTTTCTAAATAATATTTTTATCTAATAAAATAAAAATATTTTAACACAGGAATTATTTTTTATTATTCTACATGATAAAAATAATCCAAATTTCAAGACGTTTAAACAAAAACTTCTTCAATAACTGTGTTAGTAAGATAACCAAAATAAATAGGCCTAATTATTTTAAAGAAATACTTACTGTAATAACTATTTTTTTACAATAACAATGGGAAAAAAACCATAATAGTGTTTTTTTATATTTAAGTATAACGAGATATGTATGTAGGGCTTCACAATTCTGCACAAAAAAATGTATTTATCTATATTTTTTTCTATGTTTTTCCGTGTAGCCCATGTGTTACCTAAAATATTAAGCAATTGTGCACCCCGACGGGGTACAAGATAGTCAGATATTTATTAAAGCACGGGATCACATTTAACATACCACAAAGACAGGAAAATAATAAAAACACAATAATGAAATACATAACGAAAATCCGGCGTGTACCTGACAATAGCGTATGACATCTAATGTTTATAAACTTTAAAATACTTAGTGACAAACAGATTACCACCAAGGCATTTCTTGAACTGGACTCTGGTGGTAGCAGATCTTCACTGTGACACTCAAAGGGTTAACCCTTTCACTTATGCATTAAGTAGTGCCGATGTGTCCTTAGCCGTTTAAGCATAAACATGTAATGGTCAACTGTTTACTTCATACTTAGAAAATGTGCCTTCAAAATTAACCCTGACTAAAGTACCACCATGCGTTTTTAAAGGTATTTATTAAAGTGATAAATAAAAATACACCTTTTCATCTGCATTCATGAAGTAACTTTTTTTTAAACAAAAACAAAACACAAAGAAATAATTTTTAACATTGAGTTATGTCAAAGCCAAATGTATAATACATGATTTATTTCGCTGCAACTTATGTTAAGACTTGAACTTACCATGTTCACGATTATACTAAAATATAACGTCAAATAACAGGTGCACTCAATTGTGGACCTGAGGGGACAATGAGACTACCACTTCACCTATTTATAGGTATTTCTGGTGTTGAAATGATGTAAATGTTTTGTTTTGAGCTTCTTCGTCGTCGACTCTCTTTGGATCTCTTCAGACGAACATGACTCCAAATTCCAGGAGTCAAGTCTAAGACAGCGTCAGGTACCAGACACTGCAATAAAAGGAAGGTGAACTGGAGCTAAACTCAGAATTCAATAGGATCTCAATGCTCCTCGAACACCGGAGGAATTTCACAGTTACTGTTTACACCTTTGAATGCATGTGAAAAAAAAGTTATATTTTTCGATATAAACTTTTGAACATTTCCCAACAGAACTATAAATTTTTATAACTTTAACTATAACTATAACATTTATGAATTCCCATTGCCTGAAATTTTATTTAACAAGAGAATAGTACACCTTCAACTAAAGTAATGATCTAAACAAGAGGTTAAACATGTAGAATTCAGTCTTCAACACTTCTCATCTACTAACATGAAATTCCTATCTTTATGACACAAAAAAGCTGCATGTCAACTTTGGATATCTATTTCCAGCAATATATACTGTTAGGAAAGTAATATATTGTATAACACTTCACTCAGGTATCAGAAGTAGATATAACTGTACAATAAAAGATATTAATGAAAAAAAAAAGTATCTATGTGTATCTATAGCTGTGTAGAATATTGCGATACATCAATTTCTTAAGTACTTTTTTTATTGCAGCCAAAAATGTATTTAATTTATTATGTTATTTTACTTCATTTTGGGAATAGGGTCCTTTGTATATTTATAAGATTTTTATTTGTTTTAAGCCTTTTAGGACAATGCGTCAGTTTTATGCCACTGAATTTTTACTCTTTACAGCCAAAATTCAAAATACTGCAGCTAAAGTAACAATTGGTGTAATATTGTTAACTTTTTTATTTTCCAAATTTGTTTTTTACTGATTTTGTTGTAAGTATTGTTACTGAATTATCTTCACTATATGGGAAAACATTTTTTCTTTACTAGTTTTTCTGGCTGGTAAATTTACAGGAAAAAAGGCCATTTAATTGTCAACATATTGGTACCAGAAGTATTTATGAAATATATACAGTAATTAAAATATAACCGTTTATGAAAGCATTACGAAATACATGCTTCAAGGTTTTTCGTTAATATAGAATATATTAACAGGTACTTGCAATTAAGGTGAGCCTTATAATTAGTCCTAAACAGTTAGACCCTCCGGATACACTATTAGTGTTGAGACCAGAACTGACAGTTAAGCTTAAGTCATGGTCTTCCCACACATATATTTTGAAAACTTATGCAGACCAGTTACCCAGCATCTTTTTTCAGGCATATGTGTGCGTTTAGTGCTGTAATGTAGATATAGAGTTCATATTCCTTGAATTTTACCACCCAAATACTCCGGCATTATCCTTCACGACTCCAGTATTTCCCTATGATCTGATATCTGCAATACTCTGACCAGTTACAAACAATACCTGATAATGTATTGCAAAAACACAATAAGGCAATACTTCATGCCAAAAGAAATGAAAACAATTTTGACGTGTGTTCACAACACTTATTTAACTTACACTTAAGCAAATGAATGGTTGTACACGGCTCATAAATTGTGGGGAGTGATAAAACAGGTGTCATGGGCAACAGGATTGAACAATTTGAAAGCCAGGCCTCAATGATTTTTCCTATCTGATAATACAGCCAACTGTGCCTCAAATTAAGTAAGTTAATTATATGGATTTTAAATGTAAAAATGGAGAGTATGTCCGTTGGAAATAAATAAACATAGTAAACTGTAATTTCCACCTTCAGTTCAGGCCTGGCCTGAATAGTCTGGACTTAAGGTATCACTGAACATTTATAGAGATGGGGCCTTAACAGATTGTAACAATTTGTAAATCCTCAGTAAAGATCTGAAATATTAAAACGCAAGTCAGTTGCAGGTCACACATCTGAGGCTCTGCTTATAACATGGGGCTAACGTTGAAAACTGCATTATGAATATTAACTCGTCTCAAATCAAAATACGTTTCACTAGGTTAAATTTTAGTGTGTTAATGCTATTTAATTGCTAAAATCTGATTATCTGTTAATACTAATTGTTGATAGTTTATACTCAGTATATATTTTCCCATAGCAACTCTATGTTGAATATAAATTATAAAACCATTAGTGTTAATAGATAATCATATTTGGAACAGTGTATTAGCATTTAGGACACTAAAACCTAACCTTATATAGTGCAACATTTATGGACTGAGTTGAGTTCCTATTAATAACATAGTCTTAAACTTAAGTTCTTGTTAGGAGCAGAGCCTTAGATGTACGGTCAGCAGCTGACCCGTGTTTCTTCCTATAAAATGATTTCAAATACAACTCCAGAGTTCAAATTTTGTAACTTAAATGTTTGTTGCTTACATCTGCTTGAGTGTTTCTGAATCACCTACTTATCTGAATTTACGTGACTGATAAAATTTCAGTTTGGATTGAATGTGCTCCCAGCGCAGATGGGGGAAAGCGGGTAGATTTTTCCCACTGTGTTTGAAAAAAAAAAAACACAAGTGAAAAAAACATCACACACACATCACAGTGATCACATTCTTTCTGTGTGTGATCAGAAAGAATGAGATGGTCTTAAACAGTTTTAATATTTGTACGTTCGATCAGAAAGAAGAGCAGGGAAAGTCACTTCAGGGGCTACGTTCTTTTGCTTAAAAGTGAAGAGTGAATGGTAGCAACAGAAAGTTTTTTTACAACAGAATAAAACATCAAACAGAACTTTATCAGCAGCATTGATTACTTACTTATTTTATCAAAATTGTTCCCATATTGAATATTTTCTGTAATTTGTAAGCATTGTTACAAAAGAAACAATCCTTTTTAATATTAAGAATTATTAATAAATAATACTGCTATTTAACATCAATATTTAGAAGAAATGCATCTCTTTGGTATTTCAGTGGATGAATTACTTACTACCTCAACATTGCCTAAATGAATTTTGATGCTGAAACATATTTTGAAAAAGAAATAAATTCATTACTACTAGGCCTATTTAATTGTGCACCTTATTTAGCAGCTTTTCTTACGCTTGACCAGTTAAAAAATTGAAAACTATTAATTCTAAGTGTTGCGGTCAAGCACTCCTTCCATTAAAAAGGTGTTCCAATATATTGTTTAGAACACCTTATAACCAAATGTGTGGTATAAGAACAAATTAATAGAAGCTTAGTTTATAATGAGGAGTTATTCATTTCAACGTATCCAACAGAACCTCCGAATCTCATGTCTCCTGCAACAAAGTCCCAGCCAGACAGAATGTTCAAATTCAATTTCGTATTTCTTTTTAATTACATGAAAAGACATACAAAGACTGTATTCAATTGCCATTCTAAATGGTAAAATAGATCTTTTAAACTTTTCTAATAAATTACGACAAATCTGAGATTACTCAACATTTAAAGAATAAAATCTATGTTCTGAAAGCATATGTTGGTAAGAAGCATTTCTGATATGAGGGATGTTAAAATACCTGTTAGGGTTCAGACATACCTGAATAGTCAGGAAATTTAAAAAAGATAAGTGAAAGTTTGGGACACTTCTAAAAGATGCAAAAAGACGGGGGAATATAGATTTTCTTTTTAAAGAAAGAATGTTTAACAATTTTTTATTGTTCCCTCTATTAAAGGTTGCCTTAATAAACATCAAAACGTTTTAGCTCAAAAGTTGTGAAATTTATCATATTATGAGAAAAAGTTTAGTTGTTTATCTAGGTATTATTAGTCCACTTATGAATCCATTTATAATCACATCAAGAAGATTATCACTTGTATGCTGCAATAAAAATTCAGGTATGTAATGTATGCTTTTTTCCATAAATAGTTGTATAGTAAATTTTCAGACAAAGCAAAAGAATAATAATTATGCATTGCTTTGTAATGATGCAACAACTTGCTTCAAATACATTTTAGTGACTTCTTAGAAGGAAACTCAATCTTTAAAAAAGGGTTGAATTATTTTACTTCTTCATTCTTTAGAAATAAACCATTTTGTGAACTTTGACAAGTCACCAATATAAGCCTTATTTTTCACCATGGGCATGTAAGTGTAGAAAGTGGGTTTTCTATAAAGACCTTGCAGAAGCTTATTTTGACCAAAGCCTTATTGCACATAGAAAAGTGGATAATGTTATGAAATCCTTTGCTAGCATCCAAAAACTAATGACTTACATTAAATGTGCAAGTAGGAGAAATAGGAACGAATGAATAAACATTTATTTACAAGTATGAAGAATATATGGAATAATATCAAAATCAAAGACAGGAAGATAGAAAAAAGTAATTTGAATGTTGAGTCTAACTCCAGTACACCTTTCTCTTAGTGGAACACCATTTGTGTTGGAAGTAGGCAAACTTTGATGGAAAACTCTTATTTTTCTTTAGAACCTTGAAATAATTTTTTTTAACATAGGTATATAACTAGAACATATTCGGATTTACCAAATTTTGAAGATTTCATCTTATGATATTCTCTTGTACATGGATTTCTGACATTCTCTTTTGTGTAGGCTTTAAAAATGATACATTTATTATAAAACATGTTGGTGTAAGAAGTGTTCAAACATATTTGTATTACGGTAAATACATTTTTAATTCCCTGTATAGGCTTGCTCCATTTATCAATAACCAGATAGAAGTTGATAGTGAATAAAAAAGTGAGGTTTTAGAATACACCCCACTACTAAAATTAAAAAATATAGCCATTATAGTATTAATTTATCAATAAAAAAATCATTTATTTTGGCTAGTACTATAACAATCTAAAACCACTTTTAACAATGTCCTATGATAGTACACTTTCTTACCCACAAAAACTTTTTAGAATTTTTCACGAACCATATATTACACAAAAATTAAGGTACTTTGGCATTATCCGGAAACCACTATTTTTCAAACAGTCTTCTTATCTGGTATTGAAAAAGAAAAATAGAAGCGATGTCAGCAAGAAGTAGGTCACTCTGTCCCTATCCTCTTCTTGTTACTACGTGATATTAGTATGTTTAGATTAGGTAAACATAAACATTTTTTTTTTTGGGTTACTAGTACACCAAAGTTAAATAAAACCTGTACAAGCACTGATGAGATCTGAGCTTGAATTTGGGTACTATCTCGCGGGATGTTTTTTGTCTTTGCCAAAGCCCACTGTTGGCCAGGGGCATTTCCAATCGGTACATTCCCGACCTCAGATCACAACTCAGAGTGTTCAACTTCTCCGATGTCAGATCACAATGGACGACCTGGCACGTTGGATGATCTGAGGTTCAGAAAATACCGATCAGCAATGCCCCTGGCCACTCTAGGCCAAATAGCGTCTTATCTTACTAAGAACGTAATTTTTTAAGTCTGGGGTGAGAAAAACTGTTGAAAGATAGTGGCCATAACACAAAGTACTGAAATTAATAACATGCCTATTTAAATTTTTTTTCCTTTTACTACATTATTTTTTCACTTCGGTTTTTTTACAACTTAATTATTTCATCTTTTTATATTCACTTTCTAAGTATTTCCCTTAAGTAAAGGAACAATAATGTAAAGTGGGAAAGTAAATATTCATCTTTATTTCATATATTTTGTAATCAGCTGTTAAAAAATAGTTACAAGAAATCTAATATATATCTACACATTCCTTTCTTTGGCTCATTATATGCATTAAGTACATTAACTAATAATAACAAAACCTTTTTAACTATTAATTAGCAACTTTCCTAAGATTAAAAGTTACTTGTCAAACAAATTATCCCAACCTAGATATTTAATAAGCCTAAATATTGAACAGTAAAAAGTATTGAAAATTTAAAGTTAATTAGGTGTTTTAATCCAAAATGTAATTCTCTAATATTACTACACTATACAAATTTCAATTCTTTACAGGCTTATTCATATAATGTAACAGTAACATTTTTCATTAGTAATTTCCTACGCTTAGATTACTGTAGACAATTTTTGATGGAAAAATATCAATCACAAATTCTTCTAGCCATCAGAGAGGATGTAGGCTAAAAAGAGGATTCTCGGGGGAAAATAGAACCTAGGCTAAGCCTTCCTCGAGACAGTATCTAAACTCAAGTTCTGACCATGTAATCACTCTATAGATATTGTATTGAATAATAAAATGAAGGTGATATTAAATTTATACTTTTTTCTATAATATACCGTACCTATGTAATCTATCAACCCCCCTATATCATGCAACACAATAATAGATAGGGATCTTTATTTATATTACTGCAATTACTATTACTACATTAACATTTTACATTACTAATTTTACTTTATTTTATTCTATAATCATCTCAAATGTCATTTAAATTTTTCACTTGTAATACATTTTAATTGTAAAAAATTGAAGTTTTTACAAGCCTAGTAGTAATGAATTATTATTTAAAAATTACTCTTTTCCTGCAATAGGATAATACACAAAAAATTATGGACTAATAAATATACTTTACGCATAGTTATATATAAACTGGTAACAATCAAATAAACATACACTAAATATAATACACCATAACATTCGAGCCAGGTTGGTGGCAAAAAAAACTATTGTTTAATGCACTTAGAGCTGAGGTATATTCGTTAAACTTTGCACAAGTACATGTTTCTTGCAATGACACTATAGTATTAAAATTATTAATTGAGAGTTCTTTATATCATAAATAAATAATAAAATGAAATGGCCAGGTTTGCAATATGTCTCTTACTATAGTAACTAAAAATAAATTCGTATGTTTACAATATTTACAAGAGCGAGGCAATATTTATATAAGTATAATAGTTTACCAGCAATAATTTTTAATTTAGTCTTGAAAAACTGTCAAATGTGGTCATTTTCAGTATGAACCACCTAAAAACTTTATTAGTAAATCTCAAACGACTCGTCCGATATACTTCGCTCTTTTACATTTAGACATTAATTCTGGCCATTGAACCAATATTTCATCAGCAAACCACTGCAATATTCTGCCAGAAAGTGACATTGTTTTCACTCTACAAATGCTTTCTACAAATACTACTTTATTGTCAGATATAAAACAGCACCTCATTAAAAAAGCTATTCCACATATTGGAATACAGGTTCCTGGCCCATTGCATAAGACTAGTTCTGGATTAAATTTTAACATGATTGGAATGGATGAAAGTATAGCGTATAAGGTTGTAAACACAGAAGTAAAATAGGACTGATGAACACTGCGACTTCGAGGAATCTTAAATACTTCATATTTGCTTTGACGATCATTAGTTTTAAGTTTACTCTCTAATTCGTGAACTTTTTGTTCACTCCACAAATCAGAACTAGCCATTATGTACAGTCTAGGTGAATATCTGACAGGATGCAAAGATTCTACAAGGTACATCATTTCTGAAGTATGTCCTCCAGATCCAATGACAATTACGGTTTTCACAGAATCTTGAGACAATCTTTTAGATTTTTTCCTATACCCTTTAACAGTAAAAACCATTAGTAAAACGGTTCTAACAATAAAAACTAGAATAAGACTTAAAACAACCAGAAGTACATTAGTATATAACTGCAACATATTTTTTTATTGTGTTACACAATCTATGCTCTTTGAAACTTACAGTAAAAGTGTGCTAATGTAGAAGAATTTATAATTTTATATAGCTGATATAATTTTATAAATGATTGAATAATATGTTATACATTAAACTGTGGAATTGCACTTGAGGTTATGAAATAACCTATAACTTACACGCTAATGTCTGTACTTTTTTTAGTTTTAACAAAACATGATTAAGTTTCCATTCTTAAATCTAGCCATGATAATCAACACAGGTTTAAATTTCGAAGAAACCGATTGTAATAAATTGGTTTGTTACAATCCGCCAACAAAATAAACAACTAATTGACAGCAGAACTGACAGAAGGCCGTCGACCACTAAAACGAAATAACTGAATAGCAAGGACGACAAACTTATTGCGCATGTGCGGAGCTCATCGATATTGTTTCCCGCTTCTACACTATGAATTTGTACTATAACGAAAACATCTCGTATTCATTTGGGAATTATGTAACAAGATAACTACACTTAGATGGTATCGTCACCTTGTTAAACATTTTCCCATCGTATATTTTTTTTTATCATGTAGCATACTAAAAAAATGTGTATTTAGGGCATCCTAGACTATGCAGTCCTCGTGTAAACAATTTAACTCATGTCTACATTATTTTAATAACAGGTTACGATTCAAATTAACCGTGTTATTGAAACATATTTATAATCTTTACATATTTAAACCGGTAAATGTGCCTTCTTTGTTTAGTCCTTCAGACCACTAGTTTTGATTATTATACAACGGCGGATATATAATGCAATACAATGTCTACTTTGTTTGCATCTATATGAAGCAGGAAGAATGGTACAGAGCTTTAAAAGATTTAAGTACGGGTTATTTCCTCACAGAATATTAAACATGATCGAAAGCTTATTTTATTATTATTTCCAACGGCAAAACATTTACATATACTGTACAATGAAACAGTACCGGTACTTAAAATTTAACAATAAGTTAGTGGTAAGTTGAATAAATGGGTAATTACAATTGACAAAGACAACAAAACATACAGACAAATAAGAGATAATAGATAATAAACAACGTTATAGCATATTACAATTTCGGCAGAGTATTTTGATTGTTTCCTGATAAGATGTGATATATCATGAAAAATCCAGTTTAGTGACATTCAAAAGCTCTTGAAGAGTACCGTTCTCCAAAGATGTGCCGTTATCTCTGTCCTCGCTGTATCTGGTCTGCGAAGGAACTCTTATGTCGATTTCCTCGAGGAGCTCAGAGCAGTAAAGCACTCTGACCGAAAACCAACTATCCTCAAAAATTTCCTTTAGGCGGCCTGCAGTCAAGATATTTGACCGGTCAGGTAGGATGGTTTAAACAGGGCTGGCATACTCCAAGACTTGCCTGGTCAGGAAACAGGAAGCGTCTTTAGGACATCCTAGACTATGCAGTCCTCGTGTAAACAATTTAACTCATGTCTACATTATTTTAATAACAGGTTACGATTCAAATTAACTGTGTTATTGAAACATATTTACAATCTTTACATATTTAAACCGGTAAATGTGCCTTCTTTGTTTAGTTCTTCAAGACCACTAGTTTTGATTATTATACAAGTTGCTTGCTGTAACTGTAAATGGTTTTTCAGAGTTTTATTTTTCCTCCAGTGGACATTTTAATTTGGGAAATTTTTAGTAAACTTCCCAAAACCTCTCAAAAGCCACTAACATAATTAAGACAGGATCAATTTCATGGATGATCAAATGCCTACCATTATGCTAAATAGAAAAATTGAGGTTAACATTTTAATATGTATTGATACAGACACATATTAAAATATTTAACTAGCGGCCATTATTTTGCTAGTTCTTTAAAATGTGTTCCTATTTAATGTATTGTTCTTTAAAGGCATGCGAGAATGACGGGTCGAACAAGTAAATTTTCTGTTATAAGCGTTATTAATGAAGTATAAAACGATATCAGTGTACAATAACTCAAGGTTCGAGCTCTATTATATTCTAGTTGAACGTAAGCTTTGCATGATTTTAAGGCGTGTTCTTAAATCAACAACAATATTTGGTTATTTATACCTTCTTTACTATTCCATATTTAATAGATATATACTCTTGTAGCCGTACAGTTTGTGTTTTATTATTGGGACATATTTTTAGTTTTGTGGTGTAAGGAATACATTAAATGCGCATTCACTATAAGTTGCCGAACCCTTAATGGAATATTTGACCCGATTTAGAGGGCGTTGGCCAGCGTGATCACGCCGTTGCATGGTTATCACGATCTGACCGGGTTTCTACAGCAGGATCTTCAGCTGACTGACAAAACAGTTTTACCTAGTGTTTTCTAGTCCGCTATTTTCTTCGAATTGTTTGTTCAAAAGTTTTATTTAAGTGTTTTTAATTATTGTTTTTAACTTTTTACCGTGTTTAGATTGTATTTGTTTGATTAATTCACAAGATTCGTTCACACAAGAAATTTGATGTTCAATTCAAATATTGTAAACAAAGGCTTAACCTAAAATGTTTTAAACCTACTCCTACCGCTATGACAGCCAGCCAGGCTAATGAATTGTTCCCGCTCGGACAAAGTTCGACGTTAGACATGAATGAAATGCTAACTGTTCCTCTTCCCGATAACAACAACGACTTCGTGAATCCAAAAAAGCGACATATTACTAAAACTACAAATGCTTCTCCACCTCCTAAGAAGTACTACCTCGATGTGAGTGAGATTCATTCAAAAAACCGATTCAAGATACTTGAACCAACCCATACCAATGTTGCAGATCATAGCTACTGTCTTCCTTCCTCACAACAAGGACATGAAATGGAACAAGGATCTCCTGATGATATAAAGAAAAATAAATCACGATCTAAGATCCCACCAATATTTTTGCGTGACGTAAATAACCACCAAGAAATAATAAAAGATATTAAGTGTAATGTAATATCAAGTTTCACAACTGAAATCAAAGCTAAATCGATCAAGATAAACCTAACAGAAATAAATGACTACAGGAAACTAACTAACTTTTATGAAACAAATCAAGTAAAGTTTTTCACGTTTAAACCTTCCCAGGACAAAAACCTTGAAGTGATCATTCGTAATGTTCCCTACTCTCTAACTGACGAAGAAATCAATCAAGAGTTATGTGACATGGGTTACCCGACCATTAAAGTATCAAGATTGTTCAACAAAAACAAAAGTCCAATGCCACTCTGTTTTGTAGAGCTGGAGAATTCGGAAAGTGGTCGTGATATTATGAACCTTGAACAATTGTTTCACGCCATAGTTAAAGTGGAAATTAAAAGGAAGTCAAAAAACATCCCACAGTGTCTGAGATGCCAAGACTTTGGTCACACAAAAAACTTCTGCAAACTGGACCCTCGCTGTGTGCGGTGCTCGGGATCCCATCTCTATTCAGACTGCCCGGTCAGTAAAGAAACCAAACCAGTGTGTGTTAACTGCGGCGAGGAACATACTTCAAATTACAGGAGGTGTAAATACTACCAGGGCATCAAGCAGAAATTGACCGGTCGCAAGAAATCCTCCATAGGGAACGACCAAGAATCTCGTCCACAAGTTACAACGACACGACCCGAAAACTCAACGAACCTAGGGAAAACCCAACCAAAATCATCTCCACCTCGATCTCCGTTGAATATGAACTCCCCCAGCTATGCTGAGGTGGCTCATCCGTCGTACATTCCTTCAACTGCAAACTCCGTAGAGGATCCACAATCTCTGGAAGCAGGTAACATCTCAGGTCTTGACGAAATAATAAGCAATGTAGTAAAAATACTCATACCCCAGTTGAAAAAGGTTATTCAGCAGGTTATTGCTTCTTTCTTTAAAAATGCCCGTGACTAACAATCAGGCCCCAACTCTCTTTAAAAACTTAATTGTTCTCAATTGGAATGCCAATGGCTTGAAAGACAAAAAACATCTCTTTACAGATTTCCTAGTAAGACATAATATAGATGTTGCATGTGTCACTGAAACTCACTTCCTGCCCAATGATAAATTTAAAATAAGTGGCTATTCTATTTACAGACAGGACCGAGTGGCTCCTCATGCCTCTGGGGGTGTCGCAATTTTGATCAAAAGAAACATAAAACACCACGAATTTCTTGCTCCCCAGTTACAAAGTTTAGAAGCTGTTTCCATAAAAATATTTTTACAAAATGGACTCAACTTTTCATTAGTATCAGCATACTTACCTCCTAACAAACGTTTTGTTGATGAAGATTTTAATAGGATTCTCTATAATAATAGTCCTACTATTTTAATGGGAGATCTAAACAGTAAAAACACTTTATGGGGATGTCGCACTAATAACCCAAAGGGTAATAAATTGAATGACTACTTGATGCGTACAACTATTAATATATCTGCTCCTGTAGAACCAACATTTTATCCGTGGCAGAGAAACCAGCAACCTGACATATTAGATATTGTTTTGTTTAATAATTTCAATGAACCGATAGTACAGCAAACCTTATGCGAGTTAACGTCTGACCACTTACCAGTAATTGTAACTTTTTCAATTAAACCCGATTTTACCAATCCTCCATTGAAACTAATAAATGGTAAAGTTGACTGGGCTGTATTTCATAACGAATTAGAAACTAATATTATCTTGCCGAATTGTTTACAGTCTTTCGAAGATATTGACAACTGTGTACTACAATTCACTGAGCTGATTAAAAATTCGGTTAAAAAAGCAGTCGCAAAACAATCACAAACCATGTTTTGTCCTAATCGCCCTCCGCAAAGAATTCTTAATTTAATTAAAGAAAAACATGTTTTTAGGAGACGGTGGCAGAGACACAGGCATCCAGAAGATCGCATGCAGCTTAACAGGCTCATCAGGAAAATAAAATCAGAATTAGATATTTTCAAAATTAATGACTATCAGAAATATTTGAGTGAAATAAACCCAGGCGATAGTTCAATGTGGCTGGCAACCAAAAGAATTCTCAGAACGCCTTCTACGATCCCTCCCCTTCAACAAGGCCAGGAGACGTACCAGAGTGACTCTGAAAAATGTGAGGTTTTTGCGAATTATTTTGAAAATGCTTTTTCCCCTAACCCTACTGTTAATTTGCAAACTGAAGATGAAGTCAACAGGTTTTTAAATAGCACAATCTTATCTGCTGAGCTTCCCACTCAGTATATCTCAACATCTGAAATTAGAAATGTTATCCAATACCTACCGTTGAGGAAAGCTCCTGGGTATGACTTGATAACAAACTTAATATTAAAGGAACTCCCGCCAACAGCCCATCAGCTATTAAAAACTTTATTTAATGCATGCCTACACGTTGGTTACTTTCCTAAATCCTGGAAACATGCTGAAGTTATTGTTATCCACAAGCCCGGTAAGCCTGTTAGAAATCCCTCTAGTTACAGACCCATCAGCCTACTACCCACTCTGGCAAAAGTATTTGAAAAGCTAATACAGAAGAGACTATGCAGATTCATTGAAGATGCTCAATGTATTCCTCCCCACCAATTCGGTTTTAGGGCAAAACATTCTACTACGCAGCAACTTGCGAGGTTAACACAAACAATAGTGCAAGGGTTTGAAAATAAAAGACACTCTGCTGCTTTGTTTCTGGATGTTGCTCAGGCCTTTGACAAAGTATGGCACAAAGGCCTTCTGTATAAGCTATTTCAAACTGGACTTCCAAATTACTTGCAAAACATCATCGAATCATTTTTAGAAAACCGGACTTTTTCAGTAAAAATAAATTCTACTCATTCCACTGTTCGACAGATCCGGGCTGGTGTGCCACAAGGCTCAATTTTAGGACCTATCCTGTTTAATATGTTCATGCATGACCTACCCATTCCAGCTCATTCTACGCTTGCTCTTTTCGCTGATGACACTGCCTTAATTTCCCAACATCAAGACATTGACACAGCAGTTGACATGCTTCAGACTGATACAGACCTACTGTTGGATTGGTTCGTTAATTGGAAAATCGCACTTAACCCTCTAAAATGTGAAGCGAAAATATTTTCGCTAAGAAAATTCAATCCCTTAAGGAATATAGAAATTCAAGATAACATCATACCATGGAATGAAAATGACAGAACTGTTAAATATTTGGGTGTCTTATTAGACTCTAAACTTACTTATAAACAGCACATAAATTCAAAATTAAATCAAGCAAACACAAGATTGGCACAAATGTACCCAATTATCAATAGAAGATCATCTCTTAAACTTAAATGCGCTCTTTTAATCTACCAAGGAATATTCAGACCCCTCTTAACTTATGCTTGTCCAGTTTGGGGTCCTTGCCTCCATAAATCAAAAATGAACAAACTTCAAGTATTCCAAAACAAGTTTTTGAGAATAGCAACAAATTCTCCATGGTTTGTTAGAAACCGACAGATTCATAATGAATTAGAAATTCCGACCATCTGTGACTACATCCGAAAACTAAGTGCTACATTTCTAGAAACTCTGGACCAATCAACAGGTGCTGTCCATTTTAACATTGGCCAAAGAACTGTCAACAGAAGACTGAAAGCACGTCTTGTTCAAGACATTTTATTATAATTTGAAACTTACATTGTTTGTCAAGTACTAATTTTATTGTTTATTTTCTGTTAACTGTATTATGTTATAGGGTGTCTCCATTGGAGCAAACCCACTAATGTTAATATTTCTATGTTCTTCTGTTCTCTATGATTCAAACTTCTGTGTATAATTATTTACTTGTAGTAATTGAACCAGAAATAAAGCTTTTGAAAAAAAAAAAAAAAAAAAAAACGATCTGACCGGTCCGGCAATCGATAACTGGATAACGTGTCGGCTATTACGTCACTTTCCTTGTTGCATCAGAATTAATAAAGTAGCCTTTGGAGTAAACAGGGCTCCACGTGCCCTGTTTTACACGTTTTCCACCACGATAAAATTTCCATTAAAGAGAAGGCCACACTACTAGCTATCCCAGAGGGTGCTCTCTATAGGAAAGACGTTTTTCCAAGACATAAACAGTTTATAATATCGGTTTGTATAATTGTTCTAATCTTGTTGTACTATATAAAGATTGTATATTAAATATTTATATCGTGAGTCTAAAAGTGATAGTATGTTAGGAGTATTCAATGAATATAAAAGAGTTTACCAAGAACATGAAACGGGAACTGTGCAGCCGATATCTAGGGGTGGATTCGACCAGTAAGTATCCAAATTAAATTTGACCTTTCAGCAACCAGAAAAATATGTTGCGATGGTGTATTATGTATGCAGTGGGCAATTTGACTGAGCAAGAATGTAACAGTCATTTGGGAAAAAATAGAGCTCGAGAAGAAAAGGAGCTGGACAAACAGAAAGCGATCGAAGGAAAGGCAGTTATATTGACAATGGACGTTCAGTTCACCAGTTCAATTTGAACGCCAGCTCTCTTTATTATAAGACAAAACTTTACCATAATTTCACGGTTTATGATCTGGCCTCTTATAATTTTAAAACGGCACTGGTTTAATTAAACACAGTCAGACTTATCAGCAAATACTTTTGCCATTTTGCATGGTTGACTCAAAGCAATTGTGATGGCTCCAAACCTGACATTTTGTAGAGTGATGGCTGCATTTGTCAAAACAGAAACAGCATGCTCTCTAATGCTGTACTGAATTTCTGTTACTAAAAAGAGTCCAATTTTAATAAAAATTTCTGGTTAAATGACACACACAGGTCGAAGTGTACACGCAAGATAAAAAAATAACTCACCAAGTGCTTTTCTAAGACTCATAACTTCCATGATTATGAAAAATATCATTGACTATACTACTTTAATTACCCAATGCGCCGCTTAGTAGTAAAGTATTGTTGTTGTGGTTCATCGTTTTGAGCTTTTATGTTCTATTGTACTGTAGTTATGTTCTGTTTTTCTAAAATAAGTCGTACTTGTTCATATCTTACGGTTGGAGCTATGTTTCATTTATTTTAGAAAACACATTTTCATTTCTACTTAGAAGTTAATGCATACTTTTATAAAATCACATGTTAGCATGTAATTACAACTGAGGGTAGCTGATACAAGACTGTTTTAACCAAAAACAAAATCAAGTTTTCAAAATATACTGCTACCTCATCCTGTTTTCTCTAAGGAGCTTTTGAAATTTGTTGGTTGATTTTGGAAATACTTATACCTAAAATCTAATAGTTTGTTAAATGGGTTAATAGACTATACATTCAAAATATTTTAGCTCCAGTTCAACTCAAAATTCAATTGAATCAACCTTCCTTAACATAGCTACGGTATGTTTAGAAAACTCGGTTGCTCCACCGTGCTTAGGGATCGTGTCTATCACGTCGAAATGCACTCATTTGTGTACCTTATGAGAAAATGAGACTAGCACTTTACATAGGTGTCTCTGATGAAAACACGACGTAAATGTTTCGTTTTGAGCTTCTTTGTCGCCGAATTTCTTTGGATCTCTTCAGACAAACATGACTCTAGATTCCACGAGTCAAGTCTGAGACAGCGTCAGATATCAGACGCTTAAGTAAAAGGAAGGTGAACTGGAGCTAAACTCAAAATTCAATGTCAAACTACTACTATAATACCCTCGAATATTTCGTTTCTTTCATGACTTTATTATGTGTATAAACATATTGCTGAAAGATTACTTTAAAAGTTTCATCACCATATTCGTAAAATTTTAATATTTTCTAAGGAGAAAAAATGTTTTCTCATTTTTTAACATTTATAAACTGTTGTTTATGCGTTTGATTCGTTTGCCATAAGATATATATCACACTTACTGAGGCCGAAACCTATAAAGAGAGCAAATGATTGATAAAACGCATGAGTTCCGTTTATAATTATATGGAAGTACCTATTACAGACAAGAAGCCGTTATATTGATACACCGATCGTTGTAGTAAACATATCCCTCCTCTTCTAAGAATATGTTGCAAATATTTACGTAACTTATCGACTTAACCTAGGGAGCCATCTTAGTTGAGCCATGTCTGTGAGTTTACATGGAATATTATTGTGCCTGCTCGATACGCACAATATTCTTCCACATGAGCTCTCCTTTTCTTCGTCTAAAGAATAAGAATGCTATACATTTATTATACAATATTTTAATATTCTTAGTATGTCGTGTCTCATGGCAATACTTTTACAGCAAACATATTGAAAGAACCTTCTTTAATTTTTGTATAATATTATGTCTTGTTAAAACAGTCGGCACTGTCAATTTAATTGGGTAATAAATATGGATTTGTGAAATATATAACCAAAGTTCGGCTCATTTCATAAAATTCTTTTGGTTTTTTACTATTCCGAGCAGTGTATGCTTGTCTGATGTTAAAATTCCTCTTTGAGAAACCAAAGGGCAACATTTATTTTACGATGATGCATTGTTGTTTTAAGATTTATTTGTTGATATTTTTCTAATTGGCGCCGACATTAATTACACAACATTCTGACCTATATAGGCTCTAGTTTTAATTTTCTTCAAGGGACAAACTAAAGTTTTATGATAGCGGTTAAAGTACATTTTTTACGAACTCACATTTACAAGAATGGACCACTAAAATATTGTTTTTACTTGGATTTTAGAAAGTCAGAAACAGAGTTTTGCTACATTATGGCAACATAACCCTTTTTTCACTTATATTAATAAAAGGTTCAACATTGCATGCCATTACATAGTATGTTAAAAGGCTTACTCTCGAATTGACATATTCAAATAAAAACTCTGTATAATAATTTTGTAGGCGTTAATGAATTGTATTAAAACTAAGTAACTAAAGTAATTGTAGGGTTTGTTTGGGAAATTCAGAGCAATGAAGTTTCAATCAAGTTTTTGAATTTACGAACAGATTGTAACTTCTTCTTCATCGATGTCAGCGGTAGATGGACCGTGTTAAACTATTATAGTACGTACTATATATTAATATATTGATAAAATTAAAGACAATGAAACAGTCATTTTTTTTGTCAAAATTCATCAGTGAAGAGGCCCTTATTAAATTGTCTCCTCTTTACGTGTTTTCGTTGACTAAATTACAGGGTATAATATCGTCAGATTTCACACATTTAGAACATTAGTTACTATGAAAAATAATCAGCAAATGCACCAGCAATATAATCAGTAAGGAAGTCTGCTTTCCCCCGAAATTTCGCTGGTCACGGAAACGGAAGGGTGCGGTCAGGCCTTGTGAAATCTAATAAAGTACTGAGGATAGAACTTTTCCACGAAATCGGAATGTATATGGATGGCATTTACTGATATTTACGTGACTATCTACTTCTCTGTAAAAGACTGAAGGGAAATTGTAAGGTCTGCTACATCGGGCTATTTCATGTCTAATGGAAATATACCGCAATTGTATGGTTCAAAACTAGGAATTTATTTACCCTTTAATGAGAACCTTTGAACACTTTGAAACAGATTTAATATGTTGTGATAAATATCAATGTTGACGAACATAGAATGGTTTGTTTTTCATGATTTCATTGCCTAGGTATAAGGTTTGCAAAAGAATGGGGGGAAAATCTAATTATTTCAAACCTGTTTACATTTTTCTTTGCAAATAAATATATTAGTTGTTGTTCTTGAATTACCTGTATTCTAGACTCCTAGTATAATGGTATGCCATTATTGTGTTTTCAATTGTCATATCTATATTAGAAGATTATGCTTGAATGCATAATATAGTGGAATGAAAAAATCAATAGAACCTATTTCGAGGAAGCAAATACATATGATGTTCAGAAAAGGGTGTCACGAAGTTCTGTGGCTAACAATAAACAAATATCTCCCATAAATATAGGTTAAGAAGTGTTATGTTTAGCCGTCTAGCCGACGTTATGTAATTGTTTACAAAGATATTCTCTATATAAAAAGTAAAGCTACAGATACCAAACTTTGCAAACATGTAGTGACAAATAAGAGGGAATTAATACAAAATAATAGTGTAATATCCATTAATATTAACTAAACGGTACTTGTTGAACTTTTTTTAAGTGAAATAAAAACCAGTAACTTTATAAAAAAGTACAAAATACTAACTACTTTACAATTTTGTGCCACGATTAAAACTGTGTTTTCTCACAGATATCCGTCAACTCATAAGTGAGCACGAACAGTTTTAAAGTTTTAGTTGCACAAGCCGGGGGCAACAAACTGTTTGTCAATTTAAAGGCATCAGCTTGTTTGACATGTTTGTTACACCCGACCTGTGCAAGCATGACTTTAAAGTGGTCGTGCTCGTTTATGCGTTGACGGATTTCGTTTAAAAAAGTGCAATTGGAATTGTAATAAAACATTTAAAAATAGTTGATATCTTGTACATTTCTTATAACAATACTGTTATTTTGTTATTTCACTTTACAAATGTTCAACATCCTGTATATTTAATATGCATGTATACATGAATATAAATGAATGAAATGTGAATATACATGTAAAAATCAGAACAAACCATTATGGCTAACCCTAGTTTCATTTAAGATTAAAGCTTGCTTTAATATGTGGTGGAGTTTTCTTAACTCACGCCATATCTTATACAACTCTAACACAGCGAGTTAGGATCAAGAGAATTTTATTAAAGGCTGGCGAGGTTTAAATTTTGAATGTTCACATGTATTGAACCTCAGTTGTTCGTCATAATAGAATATTCTTGTTTACAGCTATGGGTATATGGGTTTTTGAACAGAAAGAAAACTTACTAAGCCCTATGTATATGAAAGCATTGTTATACTTTTGTTATAAGAAAATTGTTTGAGTTACTTTCTTTGTTTTTCATTGTCTTAAGACAAAAAAAACGACTCGCGCTTCCGAGGAGGAACCTGCAAACAGTGAAACTGGAAAACTTCATTTTTGTAGTGATCTAGTACGAAGTATTTCTTGTGATGCATTCAGAAAACTCTAAAAGAAGATGTCATTTGCAACAAATGGGTCCCAACTCTTTTTGACTAATACATCATTTTAAGATATTTCTTGAAAAGGGCTTCATTAAAATTACAGCAAATGAAAGATAAAAATCTTATATGAGCGTTTTGGGTATCAAGATAAATCCTCAGGAAAAAGAATAAACTCTATGGACTATGGATGTTTGGGTGTTGAATGAAGTAAATGTCTGCAGGCGGACAAGTATAGAATTTATTACTTTCATCACACACTTTAGAACGTTCAAGCAAGGGTGAGCAAAATATTCCCAAAGTCACAATCCCAGAATTATTCTAGCATTTCAGCTTTCTTTTTCAGCCCCAAAAGTTAAATATGAAACTAAATGACAAAGCGTTGAAATAAAAAACTACTGCAGCCTGAGAAGGAGTTAGGCCTACATTAGAAGGCGAGCACAGGTCCAAAGATGATAGTGATTTCGAGTAAATAAACGTTTTTAGAAATATAATTTCATATATTGACATCTAGTAGTCCAGAAGCCTACAGCCAGTTTGCATTGTATAAGCTAACAATTTATTTTATCGTGAAATTAATAGAATAATGTCTCTCACAAAATTCGAAGTTAATTCAGATTTATCCAATCTTATAGAGACTGGTTTATTCTTTATATCTTTTAGTATCTTTTTCTCGTACTCTGACGCTGATATAACTGTTATTTATGCACGTAACGGTTACTTTTAAGTGTAAAATATATAAAAAATGTCTGGTAAAAAATTACTGTTTGATATTTTTAATTCTTTTGATACCACAAAAACTATTCCGATAGACAATAAACTTCTTTAGAAGGGGAAATTACTCTATCGATTTCATGACAAAAGCAAGGTTGTATACTTATGCAATGGAAATTAACTCTCGGACCCTAAAGTACAGTTTATAAACGGCATCAAGAGCCCTGTTGCTAGTAATTGTGTACAGGATTTTGTTGGCTGTAATTACTGTCCCAGTTGCTGAAGGATCTCTTTCCATTTGAAATGAATAACGCATATTTGAGAACGACTAAAACAAAAGAAATACTCTTCCTTAGCAAATACGAATATTTTTAACCCTCTCCCGCTCGCAAGGCATGAATCGGCACGGCCACAATATAGCCACTGCAGCCTAAACGGCACAGATCGGCACGCACTGCTTTATCTACTAGAGCCGATAAGTGCTGCTCTCGAGTATCAATAGTTTGTACTACTACGGGTTGTTTGCTATCAGGAGACCATTTACTTTACTTTTACAGTAGATTTATTCCATTATTTTGCTATTTATATTAGTTGTGCGGAAACAATGGCGGGTTGTAGTCGTACACTTCGTGACAGTGAAATCGATCTCGTTATTAGTAGTGATTGCGACGATTCAAGTGAGTGTAGTGATGTACCAGAGCTTTGTGAAGTGGTTGGTGGCATTGAGGATGTAGTTCGGAGTGATCACAGTGGCAGGGGCAGTGACGGCGAGCCAGACAATGACCTTCACCAAGTAGCTGCGCAACAAACAACCCGGCGCCCAGCTGTCCGTGTGCCCCCTCCCTGGTCTCGTACAATTAACTTCATTGAACCAATATATAGTAAAATAATTAATATATATATATATATAATTATAGTTAATTACAATGACAGAACGTATGTAAGTTGAGACGCCGCGTATTTTGACCGAGCACGACCGGCAGAGCGAATTAATTGAGGTTAGAAGCACCGTGAGCGCCTGGAAACAATTGGAGCGGGAGAGGGTTAATAGTATACGGCACCGTTGAATAACTTAACTTAATACAAATCCGACTATTCACGCTATAGTAAACTGTACTAACTCACATAAGAATGTTCTTTGGTCAATTATACCAACAGAAAAAAAACGATTACTTAACTGCAGAGACGTTTTTATCCGTTTGGAAGACATTTCGTCAAAAAAATGTGCAGCTCAGGGTTTACCTTACATATTGCAACAGGCAGTTTTAGATTAACATTACAGGTAGGACTATTATACTAAATAGTTTTGGGGACTTCCAAGAATGTACCTCACTCTAAGCTCAAAAGGGTGAAACAGAGAGGAAACATACTTCTCGGCTTTCCACATCAGATTGAGAACAGTTACCGATAGTTCTGTTAATAACAAAAAAAAATACTAATCTAAAGTTAACCGAGAGCTGGAAACTCCTAGAGCCTGGAGTCAAACAATATTCTATGGAACTAGATGATGGTGACTTGTAGTCATTGTTATCTTAGAGATCTTTGGTTCTAGCAAGTGAAGCTCTCACAGGTTCGGTTGGTCCCAGGGTTGGAGAATGCTAGACGATTTTTGAAACCAGGTGCGGATATTCAGGCCAGTTTGTTCCCAAATACATAACGTTTTTATGGATCAATATCTTGTAGAGAACGAGTGTGCCCTGGAGTCAGTACCACCCTAGATGACTACTGAAATAAATCTGTCTTACTGAAGCTAAAAGTACATTATCAATTTTGGTATTGAATTTAGTTTTGGACAACATCTGAGCTAAAATTGAGTCTTCGTATGCATACTTCAAGACTTAAAATTCACACTTGAAAATTTATTGTAGTGTATTTAGTGTGAGAAGTACTAAGTTGGTAGGTATCCATAGTGATATTTAATGTCTGCACCAGTGATGTTGGCAGTATGTATTGTCAGGCGATGTAACATACGATGTGGTCTAAAAGAATAAAGAATGCTCATAGGCTGCTCTCCTGTGACGTCACATCACGCCACTACCCTACAACCAACGGTCCAAGCTGGCCAGCCAGTAGTCCACCCCGAGTCCACCACCAGACACCGTCATGTAACCTCCGCGTCCCGTCCGTTTCCTTTACGAGCGGTCCTAGAGCAATGTTACTCTAAATGTGTAGTTTAATTATTCTTCCCGACCCATAGAGAGTACAGTGTCGACCCGCATACATTACAGTGGCGACGAGGAAAACAACTGCAACAGTGGAACGTCGCTTACAGTGGCGACGAGGAAAACAACTGCAACAGTGAATTACAGTGATTTAGTGCGGAAGGGCAACAAGCGTAATGAACACGTGCAAATAACCGCGAATGTGCAAGGACATTCCGGACATTCCAACGGTCGGGAGTAGTAAGGTACGCCGATCGATATAAACTATTCTTGGTGTAAGCAGCGCACAAGCTGATTTTTAATCGTTGCAATTAATGCCGTTAGACGATTATTTTTACCGGGGACATTTTAAACAGTTATTACGGAGTGTACAAGAAAACAAAATGGCAACTATCGGGTCTATGGGTTATTTTGATAGTGCGGAAGAATCGTGGCAGTCTTATATAGAGAGATTTGAGTTTTTTATTGATTGTAATGATATCGATAATTCAAAGAAACTAAGCACTTTGTTGACAGTTATGGGTGTAAGGACCTATACGTTACTGAAAGACTTAATTACACCAGACAAACCGTCTGACAAGTCGTACAAGGAAATTGTGGACACTATAGCGAATCATCTGCATCCCAAGCCTTCTTTTATCACGGAAAGATTTAAATTTAGTAGGCGGAATCAATTGGATCATGAAACGGTTAGCGATTATATTGTGCATTTAAAACAGTTATCTAAGTATTGTGAATTTGGTGATAAATTGCCAGACTACTTAAGGGACAGATTAGTCGCGGGTCTGCGAGACCAACAGATACAGAAAAGACTTCTCGGGGAGGAGAACCTCACTTATGAAAAAGCCGTGCAACTAGCTACTGCAATGGAATTTGCTGAGAAGGGGGCGGCCCAGATGACAACTGCAGGAGGACGTATTCACCGGATGCAGAGCAGCGGGTCGATACCGAAAAGGACACAGGCGGCGAGCATCGCAGCGAGACGGTCATCGGACGGCGGGAAGGCGCTGGGAGACATCACCTGCTATTGTTGCGGCAAGCGAGGATCACACACAGCATCGCAATGTCGGTTTCGTGAGTACACGTGTAATCATTGTAAAAAGAAGGGACACCTTGAAAGAGTTTGTAGATCGAAAAATTATGTTAACAAACCTAATGAGAACAAACCAAATGTTTTTACAAATAGGTCTAAGGAGCCTTCAGCTAAAGGGAAAACAGTTTTTACAGCAATAAAAAGCAATATGTTTATAAAGGTAGGCAGCACTATGTAGAGGAAAGTAAAGAATCAGCAGAGTCCGGTTCAGATAATCACTGGAAACATAAAGACAATGACGATGTGTATGACATTTCCAATCTATTTACGGTTAAAGAAATAGAAACTAAGATTAATAAAATTGAGCCAATAACGGTACAGTTATTAGTGGAAAGTAAGGAAATTGTATTTGAAGTCGATAGTGGAGCTTGTGTTTCAGTTATGTCAGAAAAAGATTGTAAGACTAAGTTAGGAAATATAAACATGTATCCAACTAGCTTAGTATTAAGTTCATATACACATGAAAAGATCAGGCCTTTAGGTAAGGTTATGGTCAATGTACAACATAAAGGTAAAGAGAAACAATTAGCTTTATACATCGTAGCTAATGGGGCTAATCCCTTGTTAGGGCGTGATGGGATGCAAGCATTAGATTTAACAGTTAGAGTGCCTAGTAATGTAAACAATGTACAGTCAGCTGATCGCACGAGCATGGTGGGGGTTGTGCCAACTGCAGGCGGCAGCGCGGCAGACGCATGCACGCCTGTCAGTGGAAGCCACAACACACTTGTAGAGGTAAACAAACAAACATCTGTCAATCCGTCTGTTGTCAACAACAACAAACAAGTAGAATTACTGTACAATGAGTTTCCAAATGTATTTACGGATAAGTTGGGATGTTTCAAGGGTGCACCAGTTAAATTAAAGTTAAAAGAAAATGTAGTACCAAAATACTTTAAACCTAGGACGTTACCTTTTACACTTAAAGAAAAAGTAGAAGCCGAGCTGACTAGACTAGAACAAGAGAACGTTATTTCACCAGTAGATACCAGTGAATGGGGGACTCCCATTGTACCAATTATTAAGGCTAATGGGAAAATAAGAATTTGTGGGGATTATAAAATAACTGTAAATCCTTTCTTGGAGGTAGACCGACACCCGTTACCGAAAATTGAAGAAATATTTGCCAGCCTACAAAACGGAGAAAAATTCTCTAAAATAGATTTATCTTCAGCTTATCAGCAGCTTAAACTAGATGTAGATAGTCAAACGTATTGTACAATTAGCACACACAAAGGATTGTATGCTTACAATCGCCTATGTTTTGGTATCAGTTCAGCACCGGGAATATTCCAGAGAATAATAGAACGAACATTACAAGGTATCCCGGGGGTAACTGTATTTTTAGATGACATTCTAGTAACAGGTAAAAACAATGAGGAACACATGCATAGACTTAGACTAGTGTGTCAAAGACTTGAAGACAATGGGTTCACAGTGAGCAAGAACAAATGTAAATTTTTCTGTGACAGTTTAGAATATTTAGGTTTTGTTATCAGTAAACAAGGGTTGCATACCGCACCTAGTAAGGTTGAAGCAATTGTCAAGGCACCTGAACCTCAAAATGTGACACAGCTTAAAGCCTTCCTTGGTCTTGTTAATTACTATTCACGTTTCATTCCTAGGATATCCACTATTTTAACCCCAATGTATCAGTTGTTAAGAAAGGATACCGATTTTGTATTTAATTTAGCATGTAAGAAGGCACTACAAGAGATTAAGCAAAAGTTAATCTCTGCTGAAGTTTTAGCGCACTATGATCCTGCATTACCACTAGTGGTAGCCAGTGATGCTAGTCCATATGGCATTGCATCAGTTTTGAGTCAGATTCAATACGACGGTACAGAAAGACCTATATCATTCGCAAGTAGAGTGTTAAATAGCGCTGAGAAAAACTATTCACAAATAGATAAGGAAGCATTAAGCATTGTATTTGGTGTTAAGAAATTTAGTCAATATTTATATGGTACACAGTTTTTGTTAAAGACTGATCATAAGCCTTTAGTGGCTATTTTTGGACCAAAGAAAGGGTTACCTGCTTTCGCAGCCAGTAGGTTACAACGATACGCTTTGTTTTTTAAGTGGTTTCCAATATGAGATTGTGTATGTTAAGTCCCAAAACCATGGCAATGCCGATGGTTTATCTAGATTACCTGTAAATAGTGAGATTAAAGATGAAATCTCGGATGATGACCTTAATATTAATGTCATAGGTACCTATTTGCAGTGTTTAGCTGAAAATGACATACCATTAAGCTATGTAGACATAAAAAGAGAATCAATGGTAGATAGTGAAATCAAAAAGGTAATATCCTATGTAGAATTAGGTTGGCCTATTGTAACTGAACCAGATCTAAAGCCATTTGAAATTAGACAGTCGGAATTAACCTTGGAGCAAGGAATCCTAATGTGGGGGTACAGGGTGGTAATACCTAAAAGGTTCAGAATAAACATTCTGAACGAATTGCATACTTCACACATAGGTATTGTTCGCATGAAGGCATTAGCCCGTGCATATGTATGGTGGCCTAATATCGACCGGGACATAGAACAACTAGCTAACAGCTGTGCAGCCTGTTTGGAGGAACGAGCAAAACCGCCCAAGGCTTTCCTGCATCATTGGAATGTTCCGGAACGAGTTTGGTCTCGAATTCATATTGATTTTTTTTTTGGACCTTTTCAGTCCAAGTTATTTTTGGTGGTAAAAGATGCGTACTCTAAGTGGCCAGAGGTGTTGCCCGTTGCTTCAACGGCAGCTGTTCACACGAACGATTGTGAAATTAAGGGAATTATTTAGTAGGTATGGTATTGTAGACCACATAGTGTCCGACAACGGACCACCTTTTACCAGTCAAGAGTTTTAAAGAATTTTTGATGTCAAATGGTATCAAACACACGTTTTCACCACCATACCACCCAGAAACCAATGGTTTGGCAGAACGGTCAGTCAGAACTATTAAAAATAAATTGAAAACAGCTCTTCATAATTCCAAGGATTTAGAATTAGCTTTGAGTAACTTCCTGTTCACTTATAGAAATACAGTGCATTCTACTACCAATCTATCGCCAGCTCAATTAATGTTGGGCAGATCGCTAAAGTCTAGGTTAGATTTAATTCGCCCAAATGTTAAAGCAATAATGTCAGATAATCAAGAAAAACAACGATTGTACTATAGGGGTAGTAAAACTAGACAGTTAGCTATTGGACAACCAATCATAGCCAGAGATTACAGAGGTAGAAATAAGTGGATACCAGGTGTGGTAGTTTCACAATTAGGACCAGTCACGTATTTAGTTGAACTGAATACGGGCATGAGGTGGAAACGACATAATCGACCAGTTGGTAGGTTTACAGTGTAGTCCGGAAATGTCTGAGTTGACAACAATGCCTAGACTCCCAGACGCAAGCGTGGCAACAGAGCACACGCAGGAAACGATCGATATACAGTCGCGGGACAGAGCGAGCGCAAGGTCGCCAGTACTTTTAGCAACGACCTTGCCCCCCTCTCCGCAAAACCATAACAATAACAGAAACGCTCAGGGGCAAAGCCCCAGCCCACGTACAAATGTAAACAATAACAGTTCCAGCGTTTCACCCAAACAAATGACACCTGTTAGACGATACCCACTAAGGGATCGTAAACCTTTAGTCAAAATGGACTTGTAAATACAACCCAATTGTGACTTGTATATAATTAATATTGTTTAAGCATTATTATTATCGATTTGTTAATTGTGTTCATTCAATGTGTTATTAATTGCTATATTCTGATTTATTGGTTTTGATTGAAGTGTTTGTGATTTGTGTTAAATGATTATATTGAGTTTGTGTTTTGTTCTCTATAATCTATACTTACAAAAATAAAGAGTATAATGTCAATTTTCTTATTCATTGTAATTGATTTAAAATTGGAGAATTGTAAGACAAATTGTAATTGATAAATTTCTAAAATTGTAGGGGACTTATGTATTTAAGGGGGAGGATTGTAGTGTATTTAGTGTGAGAAGTACTAAGTTGGTAGGTATCCATAGTGATATTTAATGTCTGCACCAGTGATGTTGGCAGTATGTATTGTCAGGCGATGTAACATACGATGTGGTCTAAAAGAATAAAGAATGCTCATAGGCTGCTCTCCTGTGACGTCACATCACGCCACTACCCTACAACCAACGGTCCAAGCTGGCCAGCCAGTAGTCCACCCGAGTCCACCACCAGACACCGTCATGTAACCTCCGCGTCCCGTCCGTTCCTTTACGAGCGGTCCTAGAGCAATGTTACTCTAAATGTGTAGTTTAATTATTCTTCCCGACCCATAGAGAGTACAGTGTCGACCCGCATACATTTATTAAAAATTAGTTAATACTTTTCAATAATACTCTGTATGGTAAGATATATATTGTTATTAATGATAGTTTACAGTTCAATGAACAATGATATCAAACATTTATAAATAAGGAATTTGACAGGAGAAATATAAAAATGTAGATGATAATCTTTTAGTTTACCTGTCTATCACGAGTGTGATACCTGGCCCCTTGCAGTTCTAAACTTTATCTTGTTTAAACGCTAATTCAGCTCATGTTTCATACATATAACATCGCCACTTTTTTTAGGTGTGCGAAGGATTGAAGGAAGCAGAAACATTAATTCATTCATATTATTTAAAATACGAATTGCCCTTCCAAAATTGTATTTGTTACAAAGAGAAATATACATTGAGGTTAATCCTTTGTGGCGTTGCTCGTTCCAACGCTTCCGTTCGTTCTTCTCTGTGAAACCGTAATTGTTTCCAAAATATTCTGGAAACGGTTGTAGGTGTTAGGAAAATCAGGATTATGAAGCATCTATCGCAAAAGTAGGCTTAGAAAGCGAGGACTTTTTTGTCTAAGTTGAGTACCTCACGGTCAGACGAGTGCTAACTTGAGCAATGATACGATAAATCAGATTACAACGAAAACATTCTAAAGACGGTTTTGTATAACATGACTCACATACTTACTTCGAGCTAACCCCTGAGTTAACCTTCTGTCCTTTTATACTTGCCGGTATGTTGAGTCACGCAACTGACCAGTATCGCTGACCCTCTCTCTCCTCTCCCCTCCCTCGCCTTCGCAGTTCAGGTCGATGTGTCCATCTTGTGGTTCAGTTTCCCGCCGCCTACCGGCAGTCGCGCTCCTAGCGACTTCGGCGGTAACCACAACAGTCCTGTGGACAGTTCGCCAACAAACACAAACATTGCGCTCTGGGTGATCGGTGGTCGAGTGGGCGGGCGTTTGTGTTCTATTGTCAACTAAACGTTTCATAAGTGTGAAAATCGTAGTTATTTTATTAAACTTTTCACAGTATTTTATTTTCCTAGAATATTTGTTGTACTATTTTCCATGGCAAGGCAATTAAAATTTATTTTAGTAATATTAGTGACGTAAAAATGTTAACAATCTTAGGTTTCTTTAATAATTCCAGTATTAAGTCTTAAAAACTTTTAAATATTTACAAGAAACTCATATTAGTAAAGGCAGTAATGATACACAATTTATAATATGTAATACTAATTATTATGATATTATATTAGTATTTTATTATTATTATATAATTATAATTTATAAACGCAATTCAGTAGATCTGAATGTGAATTGTCAATGTTAATTAAATTTAAAATATTTTTCTAATTCAACTGGCTTTGATTATTACATTAATAGTAGTTGCTAATAATAATATTATGGTTGTTAAATTTCACATAAATATTAATAATTTGATGAAATATAAATGGAATAAAACCAAGATTAAATATGAATAGTTATACAAATCAGAGACATTATAATAAAAAGTAATATTTTATTTAATGATTGTAATAATGATAATTATATAAAATCATTAGTTGAATAAATAATATGGATTTAATAATAATATTGGTATATTAGACTTTAAATTGTAAACATAACGGATATATTCAAAATACTTTAAAAATAAAGAAGCTGATCCTCAAATTTGCATGTTAGTTTTTTTAGACCGGTTGAAATAGTTTTTTAATACATTCAGTTATATCTATTTACACGTAACTTTATGTATGTTAAATAATTTAAATAACTATTTTGACACAACACAATTAACTAAGTATACATTGATGTAGTTTTAATTTAATTTAAAATGGACACATTTCTGTAAAATCTACATGAACCCTTTAGTATTATTAACAATAATATTTAAAAACTACTGAACAAACTTGTTTGTCATAGTTCTGTGAAAGGAGGTTGCATACATAATAAATTTGAAAGTGTCTGACCTTAATCTTGTTTAGTGTTTGTTATTGATTGTTTCTTAGTAAACATCATCGGAAAAGAAATAAATGGCAGTAATATGGAATGTAACTATGTACTTTACTTGGTTTCAAAACGCGAAATCAGATAGTATTCAGTTGTTATTAAAAATAACTTTTTGAGATTCTAAGTGTTCAGGAGAAATACCATAAAAATTGCATTGTTAATCAACAAAAAAGTGTCTTTGATTAATGTTTGTTTTTGATGATGAAAGAACTTGTAAAGGAAACAGGATTTCTCCAAACAATTGCCATTGTTTAGTAATAATCTTGTTTAATAATAAATGACGGTAAAAATCCAGTTTCCAGAAAGACAGTGTTTTTGCTAAATGTTTTTATCTGCGTATGTCACACAAAATATTGCTTTCTGAGTGTTTTACTTGATTATGTGTATAAAACAAAATATAGATATCAGTTTAACTATTAAGAAAGGAAACACTGACCTATGTAGGCTAAGCTAATCCGAAAAAATATTGTAAACTGTTTAACTATCCCTGTCAAATTTAACATTTTTTTATCGGTAAACTGAACTGTTCGTTAAAAAAATAATGTTTCTGGAAATATTTCTTCCGTAAATTATAATTCGATTGAATGTGAACAAATAAATTATAGCTTTAAACATTACTATAAACAATGTGGAAACAAACTTAACAATTAGGTAATCACTCATAATTTCACCTATTGCTTTAAATTTTAGTTCAATTACTGATAAATAGGGAAAATAATAATTAAAATTTATATAATATGTTAATGTGGAAGTTATTATTGTTCCATAGTATTTTTTTTTTTTTTAATTTCAGAGGAGTAAATTATTAATTAGCTCATTTAAGTTAACGAAGCCCATAAATTTGGAAAATAAAAAAGTTAATAGATGAAAAATGCTTGATTTTGTTAGTTTTTAATATATGCTCTAACAAGGATATTTGTGTATATTGTAGCAAATCACTTAATATTTATTAGAAAGGACTGTCCCTATAATAATACCATGTGTTGCAGTCAAAGGTTGATGACTGAGTGATTTTTTTATTTCTAGGTCAGTGGTATTAAATTCCATGAATTAAAGGGATTATTTTTTAGTTGAGATTCAGTTGGGTGTTCAGGGAGGTCATACCAACATATCATAACTTGTGTGTAATACTTACCATTTTTTTTTACCTGTGCCCGAGTTTAAAACTTGGCATGAGTTAAAATTTAAGCCAGTCTTACACAGATAAACAAAGAGGTAACTAGTGATCTTCGAACATTTCTGGACCGGGTTGCTATGAATGAAGATGTTTCCCAAGTTATGCTGCTTCGGGGCCAAAGTGATCCCAGTAAGTGATGAAGTGATGACCATATCCCTAAGTGACTCGAGGAACAACAACTTCACAGATAAAGTGGTGAAAGAGGTACCAGAACCAACTAAGCACAATTATCATTGTCTGCGATGCTGCTTTTGGCGAAGGAGCAAAAATGAAGTCATTCCCTTCGTACATTCTCCGGAATACAAACCACACAACAGGTGGGGCAGTTCTCCAATGTAAAATTGTGTTTGTAGAAACCTAAAGAATTTTTTTTATAGTTGGTTTATTTTAGTAGTGGCTAGATTAAAGTGAATTTTTAGCAAACTGATGAAATAGTTTTGAGATCAAAGATTATTAGGATTTTAAGATCCAATTGGAAAAAATATTTGTTGAATACTTAAGTTTTTAAAAGGAACATTCCAAACTCTTTGTGCATAAGATGAACAATGTGTACAATTGAAAAGCACAGATATTCTGCCTAGTTTTTTCCTGTGTAAGCTCAACCGTTTCTCCAGTAGGGCTATAAATAATTTAGAGCTCTATGATCAGGGACGTTTATATACCTGTAGTTGTGACTTTGGACTATATTTTCGTTGAATCATCTTTGATTATTCTGCAAGGTGATGATGCTTCCCATATAACCTTAACACACCAGACTTCCCTACTTGTGTGAAATTTCCCAGCAATGGGATTAGAAAATGTAGCCCAGTATGACTACAAGTCATAGCCTTAAATCTCCTTAAAATTCATGTCCTCTAAATAGGGATTACCACAGTAAACCACAATTTGCACAAATTTTAAAATCTTATTGATAGTACTATTTAGTAATCATGAAGAACATAAGTAGTACTGAAACTGAAGTCTATATGTTTAAAAACAACAAAACATAGAAAGAAATTGAGAAAACGTATTTAAATAAATGCAGAAGTTTATAAAGAATCATACATGTTAGTGTTGGAAGTGTGTTTAATATTGTTTAAGCTTTTTAAAAGTAGGGATTGCAAAGTATTATATCTTTTATGTACCTTCACTATGTTGTAGAGCACTGGAACATTTGTTTGATATAATTTTGTTCTCTTTCAGCCATGAACTATTTATTTTAATTTTAATGTAATAGAAGGATTACTGTATTTGTACAATTAATATGACAAGATAGAAGTACACCATGCCTTGTGTTGTAACATGGTGCTGAGGTTACATGCAAAATTTCACATCTACAGCTAATTTCTTCTCAAGATGTCCTGCAGACAGATATTTGGAAACAATAATAAAAAAAGTTGACATGAAAATTATACATTGTAGAACTCATTCTTGTAAAAATGAAGTGTGATACAAAACTTAAGTCTCTATAGACATATCTTTGCTAGATTATACATTCAGATTTTTTAAAATTAAATTGGATTTCATATCAGTGTTTAAATAATAAAAGTCATGTAAAATGATATTGTATGTGTTGGGATATAGGCTACATGTTTGAATCTCGTATGGGTGTGTTTGAGTTTGTTTAAAAATTTATTTATTGTGCTATTTTCTCAGTTACCCATAAGATCAATGTAAAAATATTCGTTAACCCTCAGCCAAATGTAAATAAAGTTTAATGCACAATTTCAGGTCTATAGATGACTTTGTTTTCAAGATATTGTGCAGACAGATAGACAGACAGACAGAGAAATGAAATTTTGTCAGTCCCCCTCCCCGAGGGATAAGCTTCACTATTGGTCTATTAGTTATCATGCTTTTACTGATTGAAAAAAATAAATAATTCATGTTGATGATTAATAATCCAGATATTACTGCAAGGACAAATATAAGCTTGAAATTTATGTTAAAAATAAAAGCATTTAAGTATCAATGTTTTACTATATGAATCTACTAAACTGAAGAACTAAATTTTGTAACCATAAAGTAGTTGTCCCATTGAAAATACTGTGTCTGTAGATAATTACAACCGGTTTTGTAGCATAAAAATGTAACTAAATTAATTGTATTTAATACATTTTCTAAATTTTTTTATGCATGAATGCAATGTCTGCACCTGCTGCACCTACACATGATGGTGCCCCCACATTGCTTGAATGCTTGTCTGTGATAAACACTTATCAACCTATAAGCAAGTACTGTTATCCCATTACAATACCAAATGTGCTCTGAATACATTACTTAGTTATTTATACCGAACCATTTAACCCATTATGTGCTTGTTTAATTATTTTCACAATACCAACAATAACATTGATTAGAGTCAGTAGGAAAATCTACTAAAAATTATTGGTCCTCTTGATTGCTTTTCTAAACCTTTTTAGGCACATTCCATAAGAAAACCGATTATTGCAATGACCCTCATGACCCAATTTCTGAAAGATTTTTTTGGCATTTTTGGCGATCATGGCCCTCAGAACACCAATATGTGGATAGGGTAGTGTTTGGGATTCTGCAAAAAAATATATCAAATCTTTTTGAACACAATAAATGCCATAATTTCTATTCGTTTACAACTGAACTTTGTGCAGGGATAGTATCTACAAAATATGCCTTGGATAGGTTGTTTAGTCAGTATTAACTAATACAAATTTCAGCTTGGTAGTTGTTCTAGAATGTTTTATCTTAACCGATATTGAATACAGAATAAATACAATTCTTGAAAAACTTTGAATAAACTTTGGGATATATATATTTTTTAAATCCCTTAACGTTTCAAGATAACAGTACTTCTGATACAAAAAGGATGATTGTATCTCAGTTATTATGAAAAACATCCAAGTTCATACTTTTAGATACCTGTAATGTGGATTTAACTATAAATATCTATAATGAAATCTTAAGGTTTCAAGAAGATGATGTTTCTAAATTTGTAAAAGTATTATATTAAATTGCCAATCATTAAAGAGGTGGGAAGGGTTGATTCAATAAGAATGTTAAGTTCAGCTCCAGTTCACCTTCCATTTAGTGCAATGTCTGAAGTCTAACGCTGTGGCAGGCTTGATTTCTTCCAAGGTTACATTATCGAGGTATAGTTCCTGCAAGTTCTTCTCATGGATCTTGACAGGAGGTGGCCCTTTCCCCAACTTCAACCATCCAGAATATCCTGTCACTCTGGAAGTGCAAAGACTTTTAAATTTCACAAGTGCCTTATCATATGACTG
>NW_025782158.1:0-17294 GCF_021130785.1 Homalodisca vitripennis
TTTGGGGGTTATTTTGGGGGCATGGGGGCTTTCATCCTTTTTCCCTTTTTCCGTTTTTTTTTTTTGTGTTTGGGGGGTGTGTGGTATTTTTTTTCCCCTTTTCCCTTTTGGTTTTTTTTGTTTTGGGCTCTTTGTGAAACCTATTCATTCCCTTTGCCCCCCTGTTTTTTTTTTTAAAATTTTTTTTTGGGGTTTGGTTGTGCAGTGATTTATTTCTTTTCCTTTTCCTTTCCCCCCCTTTTTTTTTGTTTTGGGCCCCCCAGTTGTTTATGAAATTATTTTTTTCCCCGTCCTCCTTCCCCTTTTTTTTTTTTTTTTTTTTTTGGGGGGGTTTTTGATTTTTTTTTCCCTGCCGTTTTTTTTTAAAGGTTTCCCCCTTTTTTTGGGGATGGAGGGTTTTTTTCCCCGGTTTTTTTCCCTTTTTTTTTTTTTGGGTTTGTTTGGTTTTGGGCCCTCCCTTTTCAAATCATTTTATTCCCTCCGTTTGGTTTTTTTTTTGGGGTTGGTGATAAAGGGGTTTTTAAATTTTTTGGCCTCCTTTTTTTTAATTTTTTTGCTTTTGTTTTTTTTTTGTTTTTTTTTTTTTTGGCATTTTCTTTAATTTGTTTTGTTTTTTTTGGGGTTTTTTGGGGGTCGGTTTTTAACTCATTTTTCTTTTCCCGTTTTGGTTTTTTTTTTGGGGTTTTGGGTTTGGTTTTGGGTTTTTTGGGGCTAATTTTATTTTTCCCCCCCCTTTTTTTGGGTTTTTGGGGGTTTTTATTTGGTTTTGGGTTGTTCCACCAAAGTTTATTTCCTTTCCCCTTCTTTCCCTTGTTTGGTTTGTTTTTTTATGGTTTTTTTGGGGGTCAAAGGTTTTTAACCCTTTTTCCTTTTCCCCCTTTTTTTTTTTTTTGTTTTTGGGGTTTTTTGTGCCCCAAGTTTTTAAAATCCCCTTTTTCCCCCCCTTTTTTTTATTTTTATTTTGGGTCCCTGGTTTTGTGATTAAAGTTTAAATTTCTTCCCTTTTCTCCCCTTTTTTTGTTTTTTTTTTTGGGGGGTTTGGTTTTATTTTTTTTCCCCTTCATTTTTTCCCTTCCCCTTTTTTTTTTTTTGTGTTGGGTTTTTGGGCTCATGGTTTTACTTCTCATTTCCTTCCCCCCCTTTTTTTTTTCCCCTTTTTGGGGTTTTTATGTTTTTTCTTGGGGTTGTTTGGTTGGTGTGGGGGTTTTGGGGGGGGGCTCATGGTTCTGTGCACTGACATCGATTCTATTCAATCTCTCCAGTCTTGCTCCTTCCCTGTTTTTGGTGTGTGTGATATATGATGATGTTGGGGCTCATGGTTCTGTGCACTGACATCGATTTCTATTCAATCTCTCCAGTCTTGCTCCTTCCCTGTTTTTTGGTTGTGTGTGATATATGATGTTTAGGGCTCATGGCTCTGTGCACTGACATCGATTCTATTCAATCTCTCCAGTCTTGCTCCTTCCCTGTTTTTGGTGTGTGTGTGATATATGATGTTTTAGGGCTCATGGCTCTGTGCACTGACATCGATTGTATTCTATTCAATCTCTCCAGTCTTGCTCCTTCCCTGTTTTTGGTATGTGTGATATATGATGTTTAGGGCTCATGGCTCTGTGCACTGACATCGATTCTATTCAATCTCTCCAGTCTTGCTCCTTCCCTGTTTTTTGGTGTGTGTGATATATGATGTTTGGGGCTCATGGTTCTGTGCACTGACATCGATTCTATTCAATCTCTCCAGTCTTGCTCCTTCCCTGTTTTTGGTATGTGTGATGTATGATGTTTAGGGCATCATGGCTCTGTGCACTGTACCTGACATCGATTGTACTCATTCTCTCCAGTGTTGGTCCTTCCCTTTTTTTGGTGTGTGTGATATATGATATGGGCTCATGGCTCTGTTGCACTGACATCGATTCTATTCAATCTCTCCAGTCTTGCTCCTTCCCTGTTTTTTGGTGTGTGTGATATATGATGTTTAGGGCTCATGGTTCTGTGCACTGACATCGATTCTATTCAATCTCTCCAGTCTTGCTCCTTCCCTGTTTTTGGTGTGTGTGATATATGATGTTTGGGGCTCATGGTTCTGTGCACTGACATCGATTCTATTCAATCTCTCCAGTCTTGCTCCTTCCCTGTTTTTGGTGTGTGTGTGATATATGATGTTTAGGGCTCAATGGCTCTGTGCACTGACATCGATTCTATTCAATCTCTCCAGTCTTGCTCCTTTCCTGTTTTTGGTGTGTGTGATATATGATGTTTAGGGCTCATGGCTCTGTGCACTGACATCGATTTCTATTCAAATCTCTCCAGTCTTGCTCCTTCCCTGTTTTTTGGTATGTGTGTGATATATGATGTTTTAGGGCTCATGGCTCTGTGCACTGACATCGATTCTATTCAATCTCTCCAGTCTTGCTCCTTCCCTGTTTTTGGTGTGTGTGATATATGATGTTTGGGGCTCATGGTTCTGTGCACTGACATCGATTCTATTCAATCTCTCCAGTCTTGCTCCTTCCCTGTTTTTTGTATGTGTGTGATGTATGATGTTTAGGGCTCATGGCTCTGTGCACTGACATCGATTCTATTCAATCTCTCCAGTCTTGCTCCTTCCCTGTTTTTGGTGTGTGTGATATATGATGTTTAGGGCTCATGGCTCTGTGCACTGACATCGATTCTATTCAATCTCTCCAGTCTTGCTCCTTCCCTGTTTTTGGTGTGTGTGTGTATATGATGTTTTTGGGGCTCATGGCTCTGTGCACTGACATCGATTCTATTCAATCTCTCCAGTCTTGCTCCTTCCCTGTTTTTGGTGTGTGTGATATATGATGTTTGGGGCTCATGGTTCTGTGCACTGACATCGATTCTATTCAATCTCTCCAGTCTTGCTCCTTCCCTGTTTTTGGTGTGTGTGTGATATATGATGTTTAGGGCTCATGGTTCTGTGCACTGACATCGATTCTATTCAATCTCTCCAGTCTTGCTCCTTCCCTGTTTTTTGGTGTGTGTGATATATGATGTTTGGGGCTCATGGCTCTGTGCACTGACATCGATTCTATTCAATCTCTCCAGTCTTGCTCCTTCCCTGTTTTTGGTATGTGTGATGTATGATGTTTAGGGCTCATGGCTCTGTGCACTGACATCGATTCTATTCAATCTCTCCAGTCTTGCTCCTTTCCCTGTTTTTGGTGTGTGTGATATATGATGTTGGGGCTCATGGTTCTGTGCACTGACATCGATTCTATTCAATCTCTCCAGTCTTGCTCCTTCCCTGTTTTTGGTGTGTGTGATATATGATGTTTAGGCTCATGGTTCTGTGCACTGACATCGATTCTATTCAATCTCTCCAGTCTTGCTCCTTCCCTGTTTTTGGTATGTGTGATATATGATGTTTAGGGCTCATGGCTCTGTGCACTGACATCGATTCTATTCAATCTCTCCAGTCTTGCTCCTTCCCTGTTTTTGGTGTGTGTGATATATATGATGTTTGGGGCTCATGGCTCTGTGCACTGACATCGATTCTATTCAATCTCTCCAGTCTTGCTCCTTCCCTGTTTTTGGTATGTGTGATATATGATGTTTAGGGCTCATGGCTCTGTGCACTGACATCGATTCTATTCAATCTCTCCAGTCTTGCTCCTTCCCTGTTTTTGTTGTGTATGATATATGATGTTTTAGGGCTCATGGCTCTGTGCACTGACATCGATTCTATTCAATCTCTCCAGTGTTGGTCCTTCCCTTTTTTTGGTGTGTGTGATATATGATGTTTGGGGCTCATGGCTCTGTGCACTGACATCGATTCTATTCAATCTCTCCAGTCTTGCTCCTTCCCTGTTTTTGGTATGTGTGATATATGATGTTTAGGGCTCATGGCTCTGTGCACTGACATCGATTCTATTCAATCTCTCCAGTCTTGCTCCTTCCCTGTTTTTGGTGTGTGTGATATATGATGTTTAGGGCTCATGGCTCTGTGCACTGACATCGATTGTCTATTCAATCTCTCCAGTCTTGCTCCTTCCCTGTTTTTGGTGTGTGTATGATATATGATGTTTAGGGCTCATGGCTCTGTGCACTGACATCGATTCTATTCAATCTCTCCAGTCTTGCTCCTTCCCTGTTTTTGGTGTGTGTGATATATGATGTTTGGGGCTCATGGCTCTGTGCACTGACATCGATTCTATTCAATCTCTCCAGTCCTGTTGCTCCTTCCCTGTTTTTGGTATGTGTGATATATGATGTTTAGGGCTCATGGTTCTGTGCACTGACATCGATTCTATTCAATCTCTCCAGTCTTGCTCCTTCCCTGTTTTTTGGTGTGTGTGATATATGATGTTTGGGGCTCATGGCTCTGTGCACTGACATCGATTGTACTCATTCTCTCCAGTGTTGGTCCTTCCCTTTTTTTGGTGTGTGTGATATAGGGCTCATGGCTCTGTGCACTGACATCGATTGTATTCAATCTCTCCAGTCCTGCTCCTTCCCTGTTTCTTGGTGTGTGTGTGTGATATATGATGTTTGGGGCTCATGGTTCTGTGCACTGACATCGATTCTATTCAATCTCTCCAGTCTTGCTCCTTCCCCTGTTTTTTTTGGTGTGTGTGATGTATGATGTTTAGGGCTCATGGCTCTGTGCACTGACATCGATTCTATTCAATCTCTCCAGTCTTGCTCCTTCCCTGTTTTTGGTGTGTGTGATATATGATGTTTGGGGCTCATGGCTCTGTGCACTGACATCGATTCTATTCAATCTCTCCAGTGTTGGTCCTTCCCTGTTTTTTGGTTGTGTGATGATATATGATGTTTAGGGCTCATGGCTCTGTGCACTGACATCGATTCTATTCAATCTCTCCAGTCCTGTTCCTTCCCTGTTCTTGGTGTGTGTGTGATATATGATGTTTGGGGCTCATGGTTCTGTGCACTGACATCGATTCTATTCAATCTCTCCAGTCTTGCTCCTTCCCTGTTTTTGGTGTGTGTGTGATGTATGATGTTTAGGGCTCATGGCTCTGTGCACTGACATCGATTGTACTCATTCTCTCCAGTGTTGGTCCTTCCCTTTTTTTGGTTGTGTGTGATATATAGTTTGGGGCTCATGGCTCTGTGCACTGACATCGATTCTATTCAATCTCTCCAGTCTTGCTCCTTCCCTGTTTTTGGTGTGTGTGTGATATATGATGTTTGGGGCTCATGGTTCTGTGCACTGACATCGATTCTATTCAATCTCTCCAGTCTTGCTCCTTCCCTGTTTTTGGTATGTGTGATGTATGATGTTTAGGGCTCATGGCTCTGTGCACTGACATCGATTCTATTCAATCTCTCCAGTCTTGCTCCTTCCCTGTTTTTGGTGTGTGTGATATATGATGTTTAGGGCTCATGGCTCTGTGCACTGACATCGATTCTATTCAATCTCTCCAGTGTTGGTCCTTCCCTGTTTTTTTGGTGTGTGTGATATAGGGCTCATGGCTCTGTGCACTGACATCGATTCTATTCAATCTCTCCAGTCCTTGGCTCCTTCCCTGTTTTTGGTGTGTGTGTGATATATGATGTTTAGGGCTCATGGTTTCTGTGCACTGACATCGATTCTATTCAATCTCTCCAGTCTGCTTTCTTTCTCATGGCTCTGTGCACTGACATCGTGTGTGTGTGCTTATGATGTTTAGGGCTCATGGCTCTGTGCACTGACATCGATTCTATTCAATCTCTCCAGTCTTGCTCCTTCCCTGTTTTTGGTATGTGTGTGATATATGATGTTTAGGGCTCATGGCTCTGTGCACTGACATCGATTCTATTCAATCTCTCCAGTCTTGCTCCTTCCCTGTTTTTGGTGTGTGTGATATATGATGTTTGGGGCTCATGGTTCTGTGCACTGACATCGATTCTATTCAATCTCTCCAGTCTTGCTCCTTCCCTGTTTTTGGTGTGTGTGATATATGATGTTTAGGGCTCATGGCTCTGTGCACTGACATCGATTCTATTCAATCTCTCCAGTCTTGCTCCTTCCCTGTTTTTGGTGTGTGTGATATATGATGTTTGGGGCTCATGGCTCTGTGCACTGACATCGATTCTATTCAATCTCTCCAGTCTTGCTCCTTCCCTGTTTTTGGTGTGTGTGATATATGATGTTTAGGGCTCATGGTTCTGTGCACTGACATCGATTCTATTCAATCTCTCCAGTCTTGCTCCTTCCCTGTTTTTGGTATGTGTGTGTGATATATGATGTTTAGGGCTCATGGTTCTGTGCACTGACATCGATTCTATTCAATCTCTCCAGTCTTGCTCCTTCCCTGTTTTTGGTGTGTGTGATATATGATGTTTAGGGCTCATGGCTCTGTGCACTGACATCGATTGTACTCATTCTCTCCAGTGTTGGTCCTTCCCTTTTTTTGGTGTGTGTGATATAGGGCTCATGGCTCTGTGCACTGACATCGATTCTATTCAATCTCTCCAGTCTTGCTCCTTCCCTGTTTTTGGTGTGTGTGATATATGATGTTTGGGGCTCATGGTTCTGTGCACTGACATCGATTCTATTCAATCTCTCCAGTCTTGCTCCTTCCCTGTTTTTGGTGTGTGTGATATATGATGTTTAGGGCTCATGGCTCTGTGCACTGACATCGATTCTATTCAATCTCTCCAGTCTTGCTCCTTCCCTGTTTTTGGTGTGTGTGATATATGATGTTTAGGGCTCATGGCTCTGTGCACTGACATCGATTCTATTCAATCTCTCCAGTCTTGCTCCTTCCCTGTTTTTTGGTGTGTGTGATATATGATGTTTAGGGCTCATGGCTCTGTGCACTGACATCGATTCTATTCAATCTCTCCAGTCTTGCTCCTTCCCTGTTTTTGGTATGTGTGATGATATATGATGTTTAGGGCTCATGGCTCTGTGCACTGACATCGATTCTATTCAATCTCTCCAGTCTTGCTCCTTCCCTGTTTTTGTGTGTGTGATATATGATGTTTAGGGCTCATGGCTCTGTGCACTGACATCGATTCTATTCAATCTCTCCAGTCTTGCTCCTTCCCTGTTTTTGGTGTGTGTGATATATGATGTTTGGGGCTCATGGTTCTGTGCACTGACATCGATTCTATTCAATCTCTCCAGTCTTGCTCCTTCCCTGTTTTTGGTATGTGTGATGTATGATGTTTAGGGCTCATGGTTCTGTGCACTGACATCGATTCTATTCAATCTCTCCAGTCTTGCTCCTTCCCTGTTTTTGGTGTGTGTGATATATGATGTTTGGGGCTCATGGCTCTGTGCACTGACATCGATTGTATTCATTCTCTCCAGTGTTGGTCCTTCCCTGTTTTTTTTTTTGTGTGTGTGTGATATAGGGCTCATGGCTCTGTGCACTGACATCGATTCTATTCAATCTCTCCAGTCTTGCTCCTTCCCTGTTTTTGGTGTGTGTGATATATGATGTTTGGGGCTCATGGTTCTGTGCACTGACATCGATTCTATTCAATCTCTCCAGTCTTGCTCCTTCCCTGTTTTTGGTGTGTGTGATGTATGATGTTTAGGGCTCATGGCTCTGTGCACTGACATCGATTGTACTCATTCTCTCCAGTGTTGGTCCTTCCCTTTTTTTGGTGTGTGTGATATAGGGCTCATGGCTCTGTGCACTGACATCGATTCTATTCAATCTCTCCAGTCTTGCTCCTTCCCTGTTTTTGGTGTGTGTGTGATATATGATGTTTAGGGCTCATGGCTCTGTGCACTGACATCGATTCTATTCAATCTCTCCAGTCTTGCTCCTTCCCTGTTTTTGGTGTGTGTGATATATGATGTTTAGGGCTCATGGTTCTGTGCACTGACATCGATTCTATTCAATCTCTCCAGTCTTGCTCCTTCCCTGTTTTTGGTGTGTGTGATATATGATGTTTAGGGCTCATGGCTCTGTGCACTGACATCGATTCTATTCAATCTCTCCAGTCTTGCTCCCTTCCCTGTTTTTGGTGTGTGTGATATATGATGTTTAGGGCTCATGGCTCTGTGCACTGACATCGATTCTATTCAATCTCTCCAGTCTTGCTCCCTTCCCTGTTTTTGGTATGTGTGATATATGATGTTTAGGGCTCATGGCTCTGTGCACTGACATCGATTCTATTCAATCTCTCCAGTGTGCTCCTTCCCTGTTTTTGTGTGTGTGATATATGATGTTTAGGGCTCATGGCTCTGTGCACTGACATCGATTCTATTCAATCTCTCCAGTCTTGCTCCTTCCCTGTTTTTGGTGTGTGTGATATATGATGTTTGGGGCTCATGGTTCTGTGCACTGACATCGATTCTATTCAATCTCTCCAGTCTTGCTCCTTCCCTGTTTTTGGTGTGTGTGATATATGATGTTTAGGGCTCATGGCTCTGTGCACTGACATCGATTGTATTCAATCTCTCCAGTCTTGCTCCTTCCCTGTTTTTGGTGTGTGTGATATATGATGTTTGGGGCTCATGGTTCTGTGCACTGACATCGATTCTATTCAATCTCTCCAGTCTTGCTCCTTCCCTGTTCTTGGTGTGTGTGATATATGATGTTTGGGGCTCATGGTTCTGTGCACTGACATCGATTCTATTCAATCTCTCCAGTCCTGCTCCTTCCCTGTTTTTGGTGTGTGTGATATATGATGTTTAGGGCTCATGGTTCTGTGCACTGACATCGATTCTATTCAATCTCTCCAGTCTTGCTCCTTCCCTGTTTTTGGTGTGTGTGATATATGATGTTTAGGGCTCATGGCTCTGTGCACTGACATCGATTCTATTCAATCTCTCCAGTCTTGCTCCTTCCCTGTTTTTGGTGTGCGTGTGATATATGATGTTTGGGGCTCATGGTTCTGTGCACTGACATCGATTCTATTCAATCTCTCCAGTCTTGCTCCTTCCCTGTTCTTGGTATGTGTGATATATGATGTTTGGGGCTCATGGTTCTGTGCACTGACATCGATTCTATTCAATCTCTCCAGTCCTGTTCCTTCCCTGTTTTTGGTGTGTGTGTGATATATGATGTTTGGGGCTCATGGTTCTGTGCACTGACATCGATTCTATTCAATCTCTCCAGTCTTGCTCCTTCCCTGTTCTTGGTGTGTGTGATATATGATGTTTAGGGCTCATGGCTCTGTGCACTGACATCGATTCTATTCAATCTCTCCAGTCCTGTTCCTTCCCTGTTCTTGGTGTGTGTGATATATGATGTTTAGGGCTCATGGTTCTGTGCACTGACATCGATTCTATTCATTTTCTCCAGTCTTGCTCCCTCCCTGTTTTTGGTGTGTGTGATATATGATGTTTAGGGCTCATGGCCCTGTGCACTGACATCGATTGTACTCCTTCTTTCCTGTTTTGCTCTTTCCCTGTTTATGGTGTGTGTTAAAAACTATAAGAGCCAGTTAGGATATTTTAAAAATATTAACTTCATACTCGTATATTTGATTGAACCTATTACAAAATTCAATGCAATAATGTAAAGCTTATGAGTGCAAAATCACGATCTACAGTGGACAACTTTTAAAAAGGAAGTTTATTTTATTGTATTGTTTTAATACGTGCCCATTTATATTTTATTTGATTGTTGTACACTTTATAAGAAAAACATTTTCAAAGCACTGCTATGGTTTAAAAAGTTATTTTCCTCATGTGATATACATACAGATTAAAAAGTTTTTTATGGTTTTGAAATTACAATCGAATATAACTTTAATGTTTGACAATAAATAAATTTTTATCAAAATATTTGTTAATATTCACAAAAATAATTCTGCTTCTATTTTAAAAATATTTAATATTAAAAAATGTACCTATAGTCACATCTGAATTGTGAAAGCGACGAAAAGGCATTAATCCTTGTATATTTGGTCTGTTTAAAAGACGAAACTCGGCAAGACGTTGAGAATATTAAAAGATACATTATACCAACATTACAAAGTAAAATATCCCCATCAAAAAGTAAAATAAATGGAGACGCTCTGACACTTCCGCTACCTTCAGAATATTTTGAACGGTGACATTGGGTAGGACCTTTTAACTGAAATGGAAGATGTAAAATTATTGCTTTATATGAGTTAAATGCTGAAACCAAATTACAATTTATATTATTGCATTAATTAGGCTACTTTAGTCAGAAAATCGAGTTTATAGATTAAAATTGTTCTTCATGCATACTTTCGTTTAAAAACTAAAAAATACCGATGAAAAGTAGATATAAAATATTTTCATTGATAATATTTTAGCCTTCTGTATCCAGACTGAAAGTAAACTTATTTGTCAACGAGAGGTCTTTATATCCGAAGACTGTTAAAAATTAAAAACAAATTATTCGTTGCGCGTGTTAGAAATGTGTCTTTTGTTTTAGAACAACGCCCATAGAACTTTACACATAGGGTCGCTGAGAGGCGTTACGCTACAACTGTGGCGGATCCCCTAATGTAAGATAGCAATCAAACTTTATATTTGTAGCAAGATGAATTGATTTCTGTACCCTTATAGTACATAAGTTAGCGCAGAAATCACAGCCACAATATTTCAGTAAATTTAGTTATAAAACCACTATTAGCTGTCCTAGAGGGATCTTATTGATAACAAAAGTATAAATATTCCAAATATATATTTAGAAATATAGTTTCTACTAGTTGAATACTCGTGTTTTTGCAAGCCGGCAAAAACATAAAACTGTTTCTCACATTATATTATGTGCCTAATATTACTGTATATTGAATATTTGTAATAGAATGTGTCCTGCCATTAATATTTTCTTCCATGTACAGAATCAAAGATAGAGTCACATACACCTGACCGTTGGAAAAACACGTAGGCTGTACATATAGGTAAATTAAAGGGAATATTTTAAAGAAATTAAGAGAGAGAATTTCTGTAATGACTATTGATCTTAATGGACACTATGACCATACAGTAGGCATTTGTATGTCAGCTCCTAGTCAGTACGCGGCTTGATACAGTGGCAAGTGGAAGATCAGTTTCCGTCACATTGAGGTAGACAGCACACACACACACACACAACACACACACACACACACACAACAACACACACACACACACACTACACACACACACACACACACACACACACACACACACACACACACACACACACACACACACACTACACACACACCACACACACACACACACACACACACACAACACACACACACACAAATAAACTGAGTTCTTAAAATTGTAACTACTTAATTAGTAACAAATACAGAGCTTTATAAGGAAATAAATACTAAAATATTATATAAATTTTTTAATAAAGAGATTTTGTGGCTTTTGCGGATCTCTCTAACGTTATCCAAAGGCCAATGTAAAAATATTTGCTCACGCTCAGCCAATTCTTATACACTATAACCAAACTCGGTGATTAAAGAAAAGAAAGTTTACCATAATTTTTAAACTTTTTGGTCAGTTCGTTCTCGAGTTATCACGTGGACAGACAGGAAGCCCTACGAGTGATAGACTTTCACTAAACCTCAGCCAAAGCAGCACTCCTACACTTTTGGTCTCGTGTTAAAAAGCGGAAGTCTCAGATGCGTGCCCAACAGGTGATAGACGTTTCCTCAGAAATAATGAAGGTCTAATCTTCCTTCAACACAAACTTTGCAAAATTAGCCTAAAGGTAATTAGAGCTTGTAATAGCATCTCATAAAGATGACAAATGTAAGTAGAATACCCTCATGTGTAGCACCCACAGAACTTCATAACAATGAAGGCCGCAAGTTGTTCTACAAATTCTGTTTGAGGAATGATAAAATCTAGCTCTTGTTTCCAAAGTTATTAGAGTTGACTTAATTATGTGTAAGATTACGGTTCCAAGTTAACGTTGGTATTTAAGTCCGTGTTTGAATCCACTTTGAAGTATGTTTGTAAAATTATGCGTAATACACAGAACTTTGTTATTCAATAATAATTTTGTTTGACGTATCGCGTACAAAAGTTTAAGATGTTTTCCTATTATATTTAGCATATTTATTTTAAAATTTTTTCTATATTAACATTGTTCATTCTATTTTCCATCCTTTTTTTAATCACTGTTACAGTAGCATCACTATGTACTTTTGGAATTTGATAAAAAATCGAATAAATTCCTAGTTTATTTGGAATTCCTTTTTTTAAAAGATTCTTACAAAATATTCATAAATTCCATGCAGCTGTCAACACAACATAAACAATAATTATATATAGTCAAAAGTAGTATATATTAACTGAGCGATCTATAAATGAACGGATAAAAATACATCTTATTTTGTGAATTGTATATATGAATTTTGTGACAAAAATTTGTTTCATCAACATAATTTTATTAGTGCTGGCCTCTGAAAACTCGATGCATTGCTAAATTAAAATTTTTTATTCAATGTAATACTTTATTAACGTACAATAATGTTTAGTTCGATTCCGTCAAAACAACATATTATACTTTTTTTTGCAAATGGATTATTATATTGGTTTATTAAATTTAACGTTTATCTACAAAAATAACATTTCAATGTGAATGCATTACTGGGGAATGTTTGGTCAAGTATTACTACAAATCAACTGTTTTACTATTAGGAAGTAAAAAAATCTATAAAACAAAATTTATCTCATGTGTATCACACAAAAATTTGAATATTAGACTAAAATGCAATTTGACTACCGCACACGGTGAAATTCAGTATAACAAGACCACGCACTATAACTGAGGTGTCCTAAAACTCAGTGATAACATATTAGCACTGCAGACCTGATGCTAAGGAATATTCAGTATAACAAGACCACGCACTATAACTGAGGTGTCCTAAACTCAGTGATAACATATTAGCACTGCCGACCTGATGCTAAGGAATATTCAGTATAACAAGACCACGCACTATAACTGAGGTGTCCTAAACTCAGTGATAACATATTAGCACTGCAGACCTGATGCCTAAGGAATGTTCAGTATAACAAGACCATGCACTATAACTGAGGTGTCCTAAACTCAGTGATAACATATTAGCACTGCAGACCTGATGCTAAGGAATATTCAGTATAACAAGACCACGCACTATAACTGAGGTGTCCTAAACTCAGTGATAACATATTAGCACTGCAGACCTGATGCTAAGGAATATTCAGTATAACAAGACCACGCACTATAACTGAGGTGTCCTAAACTCAGTGATAACATATTAGCACTGCAGACCTGATGCTAAGGAATATTCAGTATAACAAGACCACGCACTATAACTGAGGTGGTCCTAAACTCAGTGATAACATATTAGCACTGCAGACCTGACGCTAAGGAATATTCAGTAATAACAAGACCACGCACTATAACTGAGGTGTCCTAAACTCAGTGATAACATATTAGCACTGCAGACCTGACGCTAAGGAATATTCAGTATAACAAGACCACGCACTATAACTGAGGTGTCCTAAACTCAGTGATAACATATTAGCACTGCAGACCTGATGCTAAGGAATATTCAGTATAACAAGACCACGCACTATAACTGAGGTGTCCTAAACTCAGTGATAACATATTAGCACTGCAGACCTGATGCTAAGGAATATTCAGTATAACAAGACCACGCCACTATAACTGAGGTGTCCTAAACTCAGTGATAACATATTAGCACTGCAGACCTGATGCTAAGGAATGTTCAGTATAACAAGACCACGCACTATAACTGAGGTGTCCTAAACTCAGTGATAACATATTAGCACTGCAGACCTGATGCTAAGGAATGTTCAGTATAACAAGACCACGCACTATAACTGAGGTGTCCTAAACTCAGTGATAACATATTAGCACTGCAGACCTGATGCTAAGGAATATTCAGTATAACAAGACCACGCACTATAACTGAGGCGTTGGTCCTAAACTCAGTGATAACATATTAGCACTGCAGACCTGATGCTAAGGAATATTCAGTATAACAAGACCACGCACTATAACTGAGGTGTCCTAAACTCAGTGATAACATATTAGCACTGCAGACCTGATGCCAAGGAATGTTCAGTCCCCCCCGGTATAACAAAGACCACGCCACTATAACTGAGGTGTCCTTAAACTCAGTGATAACATATTAGCACTGCAGACCTGATGCTAAGGAATATTCAGTATAACAAGGCCACGCACTATAACTGAGGTGTCCTAAACTCATGTGATAACATATTAGCACTGCAGACCTGATGCTAAGGAATGTTCAGTATAACAAGACCACGCACTATAACTGAGGTGTCCTAAACTCAGTGATAACATATTAGCACTGCAGACCTGATGCTAAGGAATGTTCAGTATAACAAGACCACGCACTATAACTGAGGTGTCCTACAACTCAGTGATAACATATTAGCACTGCAGACCTGATGCTAAGGAATGTTCAGTATAACAAGACCACGCACTATAACTGAGTGTCCTTAAACTCAGTGATAACATATTTAGCACTGCAGACCTGATGCTAAGGAATATTCAGTATAACAAGACCACGCACTATAACTGAGGTGTCCTAAACTCAGTGATAACATATAAGCACTGCAGACCTGATGCTAAGGAATATTCAGTATAACAAGACCACGCTCTATAACTGAGGTGTCCTAAACTCAGTGATAACATATTAGCACTGCAGACCTGACGCTAAGGAATATTCAGTATAACAAGACCACGCTCTATAAATGAGGTGTCCTAAACTCAGTGATAACATATTAGCACTGCAGACCTGACGCTAAGGAATATTCAGATATAACAAGACCACGCTCTATAACTGAGGTGTCCTAAACTCAGTGATAACATATTAGCACTGCAGACCTGACGCTAAGGAATATTCAGTATAACAAGGACCACGCTCTATAACTGAGGTGTCCTAAAACTCAGTGATAACATATTAGCACTGCAGACCTGATGCTAAGGAATATTCAGTATAACAAGACCACGCACTATAACTGAGGTGTCCTAAACTCAGTGATTAACAACATATTAGGCACTGCAGACCTGACTGATGCTAAGGAATATTCAGTATAACAAGACCACGCTCTATAACTGAGGTGTGTCCTAAACTCAGTGATATCATATTAGCACTGCAGACCTGATGCTAAGGAATATTCAGTATAACAAGACCACGCACTATAACTGAGGTGTCCTAAACTCAGTGATAACATATTAGCACTGCAGACCTGACGATGCTAAAGGAAATGTTCAGTATAACAAGACCATGCACTATAACTGAGGTGTCCTAAACTCAGTGATAACATATTAGCACTGCAGACCTGATGCTAAGGAATATTCAGTATAACAAGACCACGCACTATAACTGAGGTGTCCTAAACTCGTGGTAACATATTAGCACTGCAGACCTGATGCTAAGGAATATTCAGTATAACAAGACCACGCTCTATAACTGAGATGTCCTAAACTCAGTGGTAACATATTAGCACTGCAGACCTGACGCTAAGGAATATTCAGTATAACAAGACCACGCTCTATAAATGAGGTGTCCTAAACTCAGTGATAACATATTAGCACTGCAGACCTGACGCTAAGGAATATTCAGTATAACAAGACCACGCTCTATAACTGAGGTGTCCTAAACTCAGTGATAACATATTAGCACTGCAGACCTGATGCCAAGGAATGTTCAGTATAAGAAGACCATGCACTATAACTGAGGTGTCCTAAACTCAGTGATAACATATTAGCACTGCAGACCTGATGCTAAGGAATATTCAGTATAACAAAGGCCACGCACTATAACTGAGGTGTCCTAAACTCAGTGATAACATATTAGCACTGCAGACCTGATGCTAAGGAATGTTTCAGTATAACAAGAACCACGCACTATAACTGAGGTGTCCTAAACTCAGTGATAACATTGCACTGCAGACCTGAACATGTTCAGTATAACAAGACCACGCACTATAACTGAGGTGTCCTAAACTCATGATAACATATTAGCACTGCAGACCTGATGCTAAGGAATATTCAGTATAACAAGACCACGCACTATAACTGAGGTGTCCTAAACTCAGTGATAACATATTAGCACTGCAGACCTGATGCTAAGGAATATTCAGTATAACAAGACCACGCACTATAACTGAGGTGTCCTAAACTCAGTGATAACATATTAGCACTGCAGACCTGACGCTAAAGGAATATTCAGTATAACAAGAACCACGCTCTATAACTGAGGTGACCTAAACTCAGTGATACTTACCTATATTAGCACTATAACTGAGGTCCTACCTCCGACGACCTGATACTAAGGAATATTCAGTATAACAAGGACCACGCTCTATAAACTGAGGTGTCCTAAACTCAGTGATACCATATTAGCACTGCAGACCTGATGCTAAGGAATATTCAGTATAACAAGACCACGCTCTATAACTGAGGTCGTCCTAAACTCAGGTGATAACATATTAGCACTGCAGACCTGATTTGCGCTGATATAGGAATGTTCAGTATAACAAGACCACGCCACTATAAACTGAGGTGTCCTAAACTCCAGTGATAACATATTAGCACTGCAGCTCCTGATGCTAAGGAATATTCAGTATAACAAGACCACGCACTATAACTGAGGTGTCCTAAACTCAGTGATAAAATCTTCAATTAGCACTGCAGGGGGGGGGAGGGAAAAACCCCTGGATGCTAAGGAATATTCAGTATAACAAGACCCACGCTCTATAAACTGAGGTTGTCCTAAAACTCAGTGATAACATATTAGCACTGCAGACCTGACGCTAAAGGAATATTCAGTATAACAAGACCACGCTCTATAACTGAGGTGTCCTAAACTCAGTGATAACATATTAGCACTGCAGACCTGACGCTAAGGAATATTCAGTATAACAAGACCACGCTCTATAACTGAGGTGTCCTAAAACTCAGTGATAACATATTAGCACTGCAGACCTGACGCTAAGGAATATTCAGTATTAACAAGGTACACGCACTATATAACTGAGGTGTCCTAAACTCAGTGATAACATATTAGCACTGCAGACCTGGATGCTAAGGAATATTCAGTTATAACAAGACCACGCACTATAACTGAGGTGTCCTAAACTCAGTGATAACATATTAGCACTGCAGACCTGATGCTAAGGAATGTTCAGTATAACAAGAACCAACGCACTATAACTGAGGTGTCCTAAACACTCAGTGATAACAATATTAGCACTGCAGACCTGATGCTAAGGAATATTCAGTATACCAAGACCACGCACTATAACTGAGGTGTCCCTAAACTCAGTGATAACATATTAGCACTGCAGACCTGATGCTAAGGAATATTCAGTATAACAAGACCCCGCCTATAAAATGAGG
>NW_025782159.1:0-35331 GCF_021130785.1 Homalodisca vitripennis
GTTTAAGCCATTTTTACAAAATCTCGGAGATTTAACAGATCATTTTAGAAAATTTGTTAAAAATCATGAAGTTTGTAAGACCAAATTATGCCATTTTCCAGGTCAAAACAACTTAAATTTACTTAATTATCAAAAAGAAATTTAACCATCCGTACGTAAAATTTTATATGGGACTATTGAAGAGCATATTAGAAAAAATTCCGAACCATTGCAAGAACACAATCCATCATAAGATCGAACTACAAACCACAAGTAATTCAGAGAGCATCATTCCTTATGGGTTTTTACTCTATATTTAGTGTCGAATGTGAAACCAATCGCATTGTTACAAAACCGATATGTTTTATCGCGTAGCCCAAAAAATGCAATGAAGATTTGAAAAACGTTCCCGTACAAAATTGTTTGAAGAACCTCAATAAAATTATCGAAATACCATAGCGAAAAAATATATATTTCTAAGAAACATGAAACCTAATTGAAATTGACAGAAGAAGAAGAGAAAATTTTCGTTATCAAAAATTCAAAATCGTTTGTCATATCTTTGAATGCGTCTGCCTTAAGGTGATGTTGGGTCAATTCAGTATGGTTTTTACTCCTGATAACTTTGGAAAGATAAGAGTTATATTAAAGTGATGAGATCATTGTCATTTAACCGGCAAGTTTCGAGGCGCAGCTCCATGCATGTTGCAATCTAAATTTGAAATTTTCTCCTCAGAATATTCCCGTTTTCTGCCACAATATGTCAAAATTACGATACTCATTTGTCTACAGAAAATGAATATTGGTCTAAACAATATGGAAATTTTTGATTTGATTGCAAACACCGATGAAAAAAATATATAAATTATTCTGTAAATTCTGGATATGGCTATGAATTCGAAGGTGATAAGCCAAGAAAATTCATCATGTTTTCGTTTGTAGACACGTTCAGATTCATGGCCTCGTCTATAGAAAAGTTAGCTAAAAATCTAAAGAGAGAAGACTTCAAACATACAAATCATTTTATACAAGATGGACTGAATGACATAATAGAAAGACAGGCCAAATGGACGACGACGAAATTTTTTAAAATTCTATTCTGGAAAAGGAATATTTCCCTATGAATTTATCGACAGTTATTGAAAAAACTTGATTACACAGAAGAATTGAGATTTCAAGATTTCTATTCACTTTTGGACAGATGAGAGCATATCTGAGAAAGATTTTCAACACTACTTAAATGTTTGGAAACAAATTAAAAGAGAAAAATCTTGGAAATTACTCTGATTTGTACAATATCCAAGATGTTTTATTGCTTGCTGATATATTCGAAAATTTCAGAAACATTTGCCTTAATTGTTATAAACTCGATCCGGCACACTATCTAACAGCTCCCAGTCTTCGCATGGGACGCAATGTTAAAATTAACGAAAATTGAGCTTCAGCTAATTAACGATTATAATATGTATTTGATGATTGAAAAAGGCATTCGCGGGGGCATTTCTCAGTGTATTAAACGATATGTGAAAGCAAATAACAAATATTTGAAAGATTTCGATAAGACAAAGCCCGAAAAACTATTTGTTATACGTTGATGCTAATAACCTTTATGGGTATGGCCTAATGCAAAAAACTGCCGTTTAGTGATATCAAGTGGATGGATCCAAAAACTTACACAACTGAAGAATGGAAAGAAAACAATTTTGGAACTCACTGGCGACGAAGATTATGGCTATATTCTCGAAGTTGATCTTGGATATCCAACGAATTTACACGAACATCACAAGGATTTACCTCTTGCTCCAGAACATTTTAAAAAACAAACCTTGCACAACTCTACTGGATAAAACTGATATACGTTGGTTCATTCGAGAAAATTTGAAGTTCTATTTGGAACAAGGTATGATTTTGAAACATGTGAATAGAGTTATTGCATTCGATCAGAAGCCTTTTATGAAAGAGTACATTGATTTTAATACTAATATGAGGACCAAAGCTACAAGTGACTTTGAGAAGGATTTTTATAAGCTGATGAACAACTCAGTTTTTGGAAAAAGTATGGAAAATGTGCGAAAAATAGATGCGATATTAGACTAGGAAATGAAGAATTTTTCAATGAAAACAGGCCAAGAAAACGAACTTCAAAAGCTTCACTATCTTTGACGACAACTGTATAGCGAGTCCACATGTATAAACAAAAGGTTTAAATTTAACGAACCGATCTACATAGGATTTTCAGTTCTTGACCTATCAAAATTGCTAATGTACGAGTTTTATTACGATAAATTAAAGAGGTTTGATCCCAGATTTTGAATCTGTGTTACATGGATACAGACAGTTATTTTTCTAGAATTGAAAACGAGATCCTTTTAAAATTATTAAAGAAAATATAGATGACTTTGATACAAGTGATTATCCAAAAGATCATGAATGTTTCACTACTAAAAATAAGAAGGTAATAGGGAAATTCAAAGATGAGTTAAATAGCGAAGTTTTAGAAGAATTTTGTGGTTTAAGGTCTAAGATGTACTCGTACAAATATCTAGATAAAAACCCAGTTAGGTGTAAAGGAATTAAGAGAAGCGTTGTAAATAAAACAATAAAAATATCGAAAACTTGAAGAGATGTTTGTTCGAAGATAAAGAAGAATTTAGGGAGATGACAGTCATCAAAAGTTATAAACATGAGTTGTACACTGTTACCATAAACAAGCTGGCACTGAACGCTAAAGATGATAAGAGAATTGTCCTAGAAAATAAGATCGATACAGTACCGTATGGCTATGAAGCAAAATCTGATATATTAGACGAATTAAATAAACTTGGAAACTTTGATATGTAAATGGAAGATGATTTAATTCACTGTCACAAGTGTAAAAAAAGAAAACGAAAAATATAGATTCAAAAATCGTTCAAACTCAAAATGGATTGTATAGAATTGCTGCAAAATGTTCAAAATGTAAGACAAACAAGAGTAAGTTTATAAAGAATCCAAATCCAAAACCTGTTAAGCAAGAATTGAAGACTAAAGATGAGATAGAGATTGAAGCTCGAGAAATTCATGCACCAGTACGAAAAAAGTTTAAAAAGAGAAAAAATTATAACATTAGGAATTGACGATTTATGGGCAGCAGATTTAGTTATAATGTCTAACTATTCAGATCAAAATGATGGATTTAAGTATATGTTAAATGTTATTGATACTTTCTCAAAATATGCTTGGTCAAGAGCTATCAAAAGAAAAAACGGCAAGGATATTTCAAAAGCTTTCGAAGATATAGTAAAAGATGCCATAAGGATCAATCACAAACCTCCTAACCTACTTCATACAGATAAGGGTTTAGAGTTTAAAAATAAAGAATTTAACGATGTTTTGAGGAAATACAACATTAAGATTTATCATACTGAAAACGAAGAGAAATCAAGTATTGTAGAGAGATATAACAGAACTCAAAATGAGAGAATGAAAGTAATTTTTGAGATTAATAAAAACTTTAAATGGATCGATATTCTTCAAAAAATCGTAAACAATTATAACGATACAGTTCACAGCACAATCAAAATGAAACCGAAAGACGTAGATAAGGATGCAGAAAAGGAGTTATTAGAGACCGTTTTCAAGTATGTTCCACCTGAAATTCACACGAAAACTAAATTTAAAGTCAATGATCATGTAAGGAATTGTTAGTAAAAAACAAACATTTTTCGAACAAATATAAGAACAATTGGTCAAGAGAAATCTTTGTGATTTATCAAATTAATAACACAGATCCTGTAACTTATAGTATAAAAGATTTAAATAATGAAGAAATAACCGGAAAGTTTTATGAATATGAATTGAAGAAGTCAAAACTGTAATATTAAATTTTCTATATATAAATGGAGGCCCAAAAGAAATGTTCAATGTGCAAAGAATTAAAAGGTTTTGAAGAATTTTATAAAGATAAGAATAGAAAAGATGGAATTAATTATAATTGTAAAGATTGTTATAGGAAGTATCATAAAGAGCTGTATGATAAAATAGAAAAATTAACTTTGGAAGAGAAAGAATGTCTAAAATGTAAAGAAACTAAAAAAATTTCAGAGTTTAATAGTGATCACTATAGTAGAGATAAGAAAGACTCATATTGTAAAGATTGTGTAAAGAAGAATCACCATAGATTATATTATGAAGATACTCAATGTGAATGTGGAAGAAACTATAAAATGGTTAAATAATTATCAAAAACATTTACAAACCAAATATCATAAGTTAAGAGTTTAACATTTTCATTGTGTAATAATTTTTTCTATATAAATGGAGTCTTAAAAGAAATGTACAAAGTGTCAAGAAGAGAATAGAAAAGACTGTTATTGTAAGGAATTATACGTTAAAATGAACAAATTAACTTTAGAAGAAAAAAAGTGTTACTTTTGTAAAGAAATTAAAAATATTTCTGAATTTAATAACTGGCAGTATAGTAAAGATAGAAAAGATGCTTTTTGCAAAGATTGTGCTAAAAAAATTTTCAGCGAAAGTTATAAAAACGAAATGCCTTGTGAATATGAAAAAAAAATTCTACGATGGTTACCTAGTTATGCTAAACATTTACAAACAAAATATAATAAATCGAGAGTTTTTAGTAAAATTTAGAAACATTTTCATCGTGTAATTTAGATATTCTATAAATCAGTCGAGATTCTGTCATATTTGTAGTAAAATGATTTCCGTTGTATAAAATATTCAAAGATTCTTTCATTTGGTTATACAGATTGATAGAATTTGGTTCGTCATCAATGAACAAAATCTCTAATTCAGGATAATTTATTTTTAGATGTTTTAATCGGTTTGGTATTTTCTCGTTTCTGAGCTCTGATAACGTAATAAGGCCATTCCCACATGTGATTCTTCTTAATTAACACAAAAAACATGGTGTTTTTTTCTTATCAAAATCTTTACATACCATATCTCTCTCTTCATTAATTCCATTCGCAATTCTTGATTCTCTATTTTCAATGATTTCATTTCATCTTTAATTTGCAAGTGTTTAACTTCATCTTCTAAATATTTAATCTTGTTTTCAAGTTTGTACACACCAAATTTACGAATACTTGGCAAAACTTCTTCTAAAACCCAATCTTGAAACATTTCTGCTATTTTCATTTTAGATTTCAAGATTAAAGAAATATATGCCTGCTTCATTTATGAAAACAGTGTTTTTTTGAATGTTTGAAGGTGGGGGCGAATCACCCCTACCTTCAGAATGTATGTTTTCGAAGCTTTTTTTATATTTTTCTTTGACATGTTCTTTAATTGCTTTCTTCGTATCTTTATATTCTAACACCTCTGCAACATCTTTCGCCTTAAACCAAAATTCATTATTTTCGTCAACAAATGTTAAAATTTCTTTATTATTGAATTTGAGTAGATTCACAACTGACTCCATTTAGATAGAAAAAGAAATTTAACTAGTAATTTTTATTTTGAGAATAAAGCCCAGATTCATTGATAAAAACAGTGTCAGGATGAAGATTTTGAAAGGGTCTATGGCATAGACTCTTGTAATTTATACATTCAAAAGTTGTTTTCTTGAAAATTTGAAGGTAAGCTATTCAATAGCTCCTCTTGATTCATCATTCTTTCGACAATCTTAAATATATTGTTGTTTTTACTCTCATTATTTAATAGATTTCCTTCAGAGTCTTGAATAGTCAGAACGATTTTTTGAATTCTTTTAATATTTTTTCTAATTGGAATATAATCGATTTCATTTGGTTTTTCACTGATTTTTGATCCATAAGCAACATTTGGGAAAAAAGTGTACAAAATTTCAGATTCTTTGTGTAAATGTTCGGTATGATTTTCAAAACTAGGTTCAACGAGATTGCAGTGCACTTCAATTACATCGAACGGTCTAAATTTTGGCGTTTTATTTCCTAAATATACCTGATTTGGCTCAATAGTTTCTTGAACAAACCCTAACAAATCTACAATAATTGCTGAAAACATTATTCTTACTGGTGATTTTATTTGAATTTTATTAGAGAGATAATTTTTTTGCATTTCAAACTTGTTTTCGTCAAAGTTTAAAGATTTATCTGATTGTTTGAATGTTTTCAGATAATTTTTAAGGGAATTTTTAATTTGATCGAAAGTATAATATCCTTTGTTTAAACCATAATATTTTGTTATGTTCTTCTCACTAAATCCTATACAATAAGGAGAACTTTCACTAATATTTATTACAAAATTGTCAGAATAAAAACCGCTTCTTAAACCGATAAAATAATTTGATTCATCCTCTAAATGAATAGGATGTTCCAAGTTTAAAAATAATTGAGAGCTTTCTGAAGTCAACTTGAACAGCTTCATTTTCGCAAGCGTTGCTTCAAGATGAAAATCTTCTATTTAAATGGAGAAATTTTTAAAGCAAAAAGATCAGATAAAACTTCAAACGTTTGAAGAAAATAAGAAAGATCAACCAATCAGATTGTTAATTGTTGGTTCAAGTGGATGTGGAAAAACAACTTTACTATTGAATTTTATCTACAATAGGTTGATTCCTTATTCCAATTTGTATGTTTTTAGTAAATCTTTAGAACAAGACGCCTATAAAAAATTACAAGAAAGATTTGAAAATATTGAGAAAAACTTAAACAAAAAAATATCACATTTTTATAATGCTTCTGAGGACATAGTTCCATTAAGCGAATGTAAACCAAATTCTTTAATCGTTTTCGATGATTGTATTTTAGAAAATCAAGACGTTATTAAGGAATATTTCGTAATGTCTCGTCACAAAAATATCTCTTGTATCTATCTTTCCCAATGCTTTTCAAAGGTTGATAAACAAGTTATTAAGAAATAATTTGAATATGTTGTGTATTTTTAAGCAAGATGATCACTATTCGAGAAAGATTTACAACAATTATGTGGGATCTGATATGAGTTTTAAACCACTTTATTGAGTTATGTGATAAAATTTGGAAGGAAGACTACGGATTTTTAACTATTAATCTAACTTTGAAGCCTAAAAATGGTAAATATCTGAATAAATTTTCTAATATAAATGCTGCTCAGTGGTCTGACAATCTACTTGATAAAATATTTGTTACAATTATTTTTATATTATCTTTAATTTTTATTTACATTATGAAAATAACAGAAAAAAAAACGGTAAATCTGTTCACGTTCCACGTTCACGTTCCACGTTCACGTTCATGTTTCACGTTCATGTTTCACGTTCACGTTTTACGTTCCACGTTTCGTGTTCTCGTTTCGTGTTCACGTTTCCACGTTCCACGTTCACGTTTTACGTTCCGTGTTCTCGTTTCGTGTTCACGTTTCCACGTTCCACGTTCACGTTTTACGTTCCGTGTTCACGTTTCGTGTTCTCGTTTTCACGTTTCGTGTTCACGTTTCCACGTTCCACGTTCACGTTTTACGTTCCACGTTCACGTTTTTACGTTCCACGTTCACGTTTTACGTTCCACGTTCACGTTTTTTACGTTCCACGTTTCAAAATTTTCCTAAATAAATGGCGAACGTAACTTCTGAAGAGGCGAAAAAACTTGATCAAATCGAAAAGAAATTAATCAAAGAATTTAAAGAAACAGATTCGAATGGATGAAGAAGAACAAGAACTTATTCAAAAAATTAATCAACCTGTAACATCTGCAATAAAAAATGTTGAGGGCAAAATTGAAAATGTTTTAAGCGATAATCAAAAATTTAATGAATTTGGTTCCAGTTGTACGACAATTTGCTGATATTTCGATACCAGAATCTGAGTTTGAATTGCCAAAATTACCATCTTCAACACCATTTAGACCTCGAATCATTGAAGACTCTACCATAGTTGAACCAATAAGTCCTGGAACAACGGATATAATAATTGGTGAAATTGGTAAAAAATTTCTTCCTAGAGCAAAGGATGATAAATTTGGTTTGTATTGGGACAGAAAAAAGAAAAGTTTTATGATTGGAAATTTGCCCGTGAATTTTTGAGCATAATGATATCATTATTAATGAAAAAACATATGAAGGAACTCAAGGTTTATGGAGATTATTAACAGGCACTGATGTTCCAAAAGACGGTTTATATTCTGAAGAAGACTTGAAAAAGTATACTGAAATTTTATGGAAATCTGATTCAATTTACAAAAATAATGATCCATCAACTAAGAAACCAAAGTCAAGTAAAGGTAAAAAATATCTCAATTTGATTAAACCAATTTGGGAAAAAAGAATCGAAGGATCAGGTGTGAGAAAAATACAGTGATAATAAGATTGAATACAGATATATCGACGATTTGACAAAACTCGATGGAATTATTAATTATATTTATGCTCAAGAAAAGGCTGGAAACAACAATTTTTTGAACGAAAAGAAAGCGATTAAAGATTTTATTTCGAACAAACTTGATGAAATGATTGAAAAACCTGATGGAATTAAATATTTAAAACGAGTTTTGCCGGCAATAAGTTCATCTATGATTGAGGGTAGTGGACTTTTGAATGATTTTATCAACAATTTACCTTTTGAATTACACGTACCAACTTATCAGTATCTGGGGCCTGGCACAAAACTCGAAAAAAGACTAAAAAGAGGAGATCCTGGTATAAATAAATTAGATCAAGCTGCTATGGAACACGATATTTTTTATGCAAAACATAGAGACACAAATTCCAGACATATCGCAGATAAAGTTTTGCAAGATAAGGCAATGGATAGATTTTTATCAAAAGATGCTAGTTTAGGTGAAAGATTTGTTGCGCTTCCAACAGCTGGAGCAATGTTTTTGAAGAGAAAACTAGGAATGGGAATCGAAGAGAACTTGAAATTTTAACTATATAAATGGAGGTGAACGTAAACTTCAGCAAAAATCAGAAAGAAAAAATAAAATCCGCTTTTAAGAAGAAAATACCCGTTAGTATTCAATTTAAAATAGATCAACTAAAAAATGGCGAAGATAAGATATTTTTAACAAATAGACAATACAATAAACTCTAAAAACATAAGAAAAACAATAAAGGAACCAGAATAGAATTTTCTTATAATCAGTTGAAAGAACTTAAAAATGGTGGACTTTTGAAAGATTTATTAGATTTTTGGAGAAAATATTCCAGTTGTTAAAAATGTTGTTCCTTATGTTCGTAAAGCTGCTCCAATCGTTAAAAAAGATGTGATTCCTATTGTTCGAAACATTTTAAATTGGTTAGATAAAGAGTTGGAAGATGTTACAGGATCTGGATTAGATGAAAAAACTTTGAATTACGTGAAATCAAACATTGAAAAAAAAATTTAAACCTTTAACATTCGGGGAATTGGAAGAAATCTGCAAAAATATTAAACATTTTAGAGGAATCTTCATGAGAGATACATTACCTGAAAAAGTTAAGAAATTTGAATGTGGAATTGTGAATTTAGACTCGATTATGGGAAGTGGAACGCATTGGATTTGTTATTATAAAAATGATAAGAATGCATGTTATTTTGATTCGTATGGAAGAATTGAGGACAAACCACCTATAGAATTGATCAAATATTTGAAAAAATCAAGCGTCTACTACAATGATTCTCAGATTCAAGACTATAAAGATCCCCCAATTTGTGGTCATTTATGTGTTTTTTGTTTTGAATGAACTGAGTACTGGTAAAGATTTTAAAGAAGTTGTTAACAAATTATTACTTAATAAATATGGATTCACAAAATATTTTTGACGTATTTGGAACACAAATTATTCAAAATGTAGATAATAGTTTCAATTTTGATAGTTTGAGAAATGAGTTTGATAACAAGTTAGAAAATTTATTACAAAACCTTCCAGATTCAGATATGTTTGCTGTCGAGATTGAAGATTTTAAAGCAGAATATGATAACAAACTTGCAAATTTCATGAGTTCAAATGAAGTTGCTGATAAAATAAAAACATTGGAAAAAGAAGTTGATGATGGTGTAAAAAAAATTATTTACCAATTTAATGTCTCACATCGAAAAAGCTGATGAAATTACTGAAGCAATCAAAGTTGAAAAGAATTATGTTAGTTTGGCTAATAAGAAAAGAATTGTCGGTGTTCGACCTGGTATTGACAAACATGATGTTGTTGTTTAAAGAACAAATTTTAAAACCTCTAAAATTATCAGAAAACATCGATATTGTTGATTTACATGATCCGAATGTTAAAAAATGCCTTAGATTTTAAAGGAAAAAGAATTAGCGGTGTTAGTAAAGGAATTAATCCATTTGATGTTGTTGTAATGATTCAATTAGAAGATCCTATTAAAATGTTTAATGAACTAAAACAAAATTATGAGAATCATAAACAGCATGTTAAAGATTTTACAACAGAAGTCTATGAAAAACTTGAAGCGAGAAGTAAAAGATCTATAGAAAATTGTGATGAAAAATTTACAAATTTTGAGGAAAATTTCAATCTATATAAAGGCGATCTTTATGGAAAAATAACAAACTTTTTGGAACATTTCGCTAAATTTCAAGAGGGTTTTAATGAAACCGATAGACAAAATGGTGAAGTTTTTAAAAGAGTAGTTACTAATCAATCTTTACTTCATGATAAATTAATTAAACTAGAAGAAAACTTTGGCGAAATTAATGAAAAAGTTATAAAAAATAAGCAGTCTTTTGATAAGTTTAGTTTAGATGCCACAAAAACTTTTGAGAATATTGATCATAAACTCGTTGAATACAACGATTTATATCTCGATAAAGTAAATAAACTAGAAGAAAACTTTAATAAATTTAAAGAAGATGTTAATAAAACTTTTAAAAATATTGATAACAGATTTAATGGATTAGGCGGCTATGATGACTAATTTTCCTTATATAAATGGCGCTCATATATTGTGTGAGATGTAAAGAAAAAACTGCAACAAATGATATAAAATATTACGCAAATATCAATGGAGTTAAGAGAATTTCTGGAAAATGTGCTGAATGTAACGCAAAGAAGAGCCAATTTATAAAAACTTGATTTTGAAATTTTTTCTTAATAAATAGAGATGGCGGGACATTACAGTGCTTTCGATCTTTTTATCATGCAACACGAAAGAGATTTGAAAAAAGAACATTGGGATGACATTTCTCAAAAATATGAATTATCCGAAGATATGATGAGATTATACGTAAACAAATTGAATTGGTATAACATTGCTAAATATCAAACTTTATCATCAGAGTTCATTCAAGAAAATATACATTATCAATTAAAAGATCATATGTCTGTTCTTTGTCTCTATCAACACTTGAGTATAAAGTTTTTGGATGAAAATAAAGATACAGTTGATTGGAATAATATTATAGATAGCGGTTACTATCCTGTGCAGATTTTATTGAAATATGTGACCGAGATCGCAAAATTTAAGGAAGAGAATCCTGAATATGACGAAGTAGATCATTAAAAATGACTCTAATCTTTTTAATTATTTTACTAAAATTTATATCTTTTCTTATAAAAACGTACATTAGATCGATGAAAAAATGATATCTATTCTTATACACGATGTTTAAAATTTCTAAATTTTCTCTTATTAAATGGCGGACTACAGAAAATATGCTAGTGATATTGAAAGGGCGGAGTTTAAAAATTTCTATCCAATTAGTAAACAACATTTGAATGAACCGAATAAAAGAACTGAGTTTAATATTGATTTTGGAGATAACTTTTGCTCGTCTAACTTCCAGTTTTATATTTCTGGAACTTTAACAAAACAAGATGGTCAAGCATATCTTGGAACTGATAATGTTTAGATTAATCGATAATTTTATACCGTTTTTATTTTCTAAGATTGAAGTAAGAAAACACAATAAATTGATAGAAGAAGTCGAAAACTGTGGCCAATTAAGCACAATTAAAGGAACTATTTCGTATTCAAAAAGTGATGTTATTTCTCAAACTTCTAATGGCTTTGAATCAGATTTTAAAATTTGGTGTTTTTGAAGCAGCTGGAAATTTATCTCATTTTGGATTAGGATTTTTTGAAAATGTTACTATTCCGATCTATAAAGGAGGATTTTATCTAAGTTTTATAAGAGCAGAAGACGATGATGTGATTCTGAAGACTGCAACTGGAAATGTTATGCCTGTTGATGGAAAAATAACAATTACAGATTTTTTTATTAGAGTTCCAATGATTGATTATAAAACCACGAGTAAAATTAGGTTGATTGATGAAATTACAAAAAGTCAAAACATTATGTTTAATTTTCTAGATTGGCAATGTATTGAACAAAAAGGTATTTCCGGAACAACTTATTCGTTCGATATCAGAAATATTTATAGAAATATCTTCAATCCCAAGTTCGTCATCATAGGTTTTCAAACAGATAGACAGAATAATCAAGAAAAAAATCCTTCAAAGTTTGATAGTTTGGATGTAAAAAATATCAGAGTAAAATTGAACGGTTCTTATTATCCAGATGAATTACAAAATTTAAACATTTCCGGAGGTCTTTTCAGAATCATGTATCAGATGTATCAAGATTTTAAGAAAGTTTACTGTAATAATAAGGAAATGTATTACAATCCTAAAGAATTTTTAGCGAATAGACCTATTTATGTCATTGATACAACAAAGAGTTTGACAAATATTTCTGGTTCAAAGAACGATATAATTATCAATATGGATTTTCAAAAAGCTGTTACAAACGCGATTTGTTATGTTGTTGTTGTCTCTGAGAAATTTTTAGCCTATGATGTGATTAAGAACGATATTAGAGAAATTCAGTAGTTAATGATGTTCATATTATTCTCTTTCATTCCTTCTAATATTTCAAAAATATACTCTTTCGCCACTGAAAAATCCCGATTTCTCCCGTAATAATCTTTATAATCGTACACATAATATCCTAAATAGTTGTACAATAGAATGAAATTATTTCTATTTATCTCTGTTGTAGAAATGTAAACACAAACATTTGCGCTGAAAAATTTATATCTCGGCAGACTTAGTTCCATAATCTCCATTTATAAAAAAATCTTTTTGTTTAAATGGAAGAGTATAATGCCAACTGTTACAAGTGTTCTAATAGAGGAGAAATTATCGATAAAAGATATTTAGTTTGTAGAGGTTGTAATTTAATTTTGTTAGAAAGACCTAAACCTAAGAAATTTCGAAATAAATTAACACATTTGAATAACCTGCTTACAAAATTGCAATATGGAGACAAGAAGCAAACAAAATTTGTTACAGAATTTAGAAAACAGAATAAAAATTTTTACTTATCTCTTGGAACCATTGACAAAATTATTTTCCTTTTCAAAGAATACATTAGGTTTGTAGGTATCGATACACACGTTTATTATGAAAAGATATTACCTGTATTTTTTTCATTATCTGGATGTTGAATTTGTTTATGATTTTGAACCAGAAATCCTCGATGATTTTATAGTACATTTGGAGAAATTAAACGAAGAACCTCTTGAAAAGAATGCGGTTTTACTCACATTCTCCCCGACTTCTCGAGTGAAGGTTAGCGAAATTTCATTTTTTCCGTCTTTAAATTTTTTCTATTTAAATGGAGTTCTTGAAGGAGTTAAATGATATTGGAGAATGTAAGTTTAAAGAGTATAAGAAGTTAAATGAATTGGAAGAAAGGAAGAAACATAGAATCTTGAATTTGGAGAAAATGAAAGATAAATTCGGGTTTACAATAATTGCCGAGTTGGAAGATTGTAAAGTACACTTGCCGAACAGATTTTTGACTGTTTTGGATGAGAAAAAGATTAAAGAATTAAACAAAAATGAAAAATTACACTTGATTGTTACTGGAAAGAAGACTATAAAAGATAAAGAAATTATAACAATTAACTTTGTAGAATAAAGTCTTAACTCTAAAACTTGCAGTCCCTCCCCACGTCATAGTACTGTTTTGATAACCATAGTTGGTGTCTTTCTTCATAGGAATCACATGGAATATTATCTACAGTAATACCTTTTGTTTCACACAAAATGTGGCTATATTCTATAAGAAAAATTCTATAATGCTCTTTAATGAATTGTGTTGATAAATCTTGATACTCACAAAAATTCCTAAGAAATTCATCAATTAAGTCTTGATTATCTTGAAAGAACGTATAATATGGGAAAAATGTCATAAAAAAACGATGAAAACTCTCTGTTTGTTTATTTTTTACTTTCTTTTCAATATCTTTCGTAATTATATTAAATATGTAATCCCTTACTTTTTTAGTTTTTTGCCGATAGTAAAACACTCCATTAGACGTTTTTTCTGCAAAAGACTTTACAAGTTCTTTGAATTCTGTATCATTTAAGGAAAGTATCAACTGTTCTTTAAAATGTTTTGGTAATTCGTTTGAACTCGTTAAAATTGTCTTTCTTTGTAAGTTTTTGAAATGCTAGAAACTGAAGAGAGCTTGGTGAGTTCATGTTGTTTATTTAGTAGAAAAGTTTTTTATTAAAGTACAGTATGTTTTTAGTAAAAATGTTTTAAATTGATTAAATTTTATTAAGATTTATCCTTTATTCGTAGCAGATTTGACAACATTTTACAAAGCACAGCTTAAGAAAGTAGAAGCAAACAGCTGTAGATTTGGTTAATTTTTCATTCCTCAGAGTAGATAGTAATGTACCGATCGCTTTTTGGAGACGAACGACTGTAGATTCGGTTAATTTTTCATTGAGATTTGCTGTGTTATTTCTCAGCTTCCTTTATGGTACATTGAACAGTATTTTACATTGCTTTTCGGTCGGCTCCGAAAGTGCGCCAGGAACCCCATATTACTATCTACTTATGTATATGTAGATATTTAGTATTAGAATTTCGACACCAAAACGCCAACTACAACCTGAGACACCAGTCTACAAGACACCAATCTACAAGACACCAGTCTACAGCACTCTAACCGTTCCCGACCACCCACGAGACAAATGAAGTCTTTACAGCACTTCCTACTACTACTCACAGCACTTGCCATGCCTCTTTCGACCACCTTTGCCAGCACATCAACCCACAACACAGAAGAACCCAATAAGCCTCTAGTACAAATCTTCACAGGAGCGTACTTTACTCCAATGCCTCAGACACTACCTTATATCAGTTCCATCCCTATCACATACAAAATTCCTTTCAACATACAACAAAATTTACCCAAAAACGAACCCTCTCTAAACTTCTGCCCTAAAAACCCTCAACAACTCTCAAACCTATTGCAAGATACAGAACAACCTTTCCACATTACAAACCCTCATACATCAACAAATGGTAGCAGAACACCTCCCATTCATCCAAAGACAACAACCAGATAGAAACAGAATATTGCTCACGTTCGTCGGAGATTTCTTCGAATTGTGTTCTGACATTGCGACAGAACACAAAATACATGACTTGGCAGACAACAAGGAATATGTCTACACAGCATTCTCAACACAACACCACTACCTACTCTCCGAGCTACCTGCACATTCACCTGCTTCGTTCACAATCTACAAAGACAACACCACTTCCAGCTAAAACACGACGACAACAACATAGTAAACAACACGGAACTCATTTTGTACATGTTATTAGCCTGGACTTCTATATTAACACTACTTCTTTTTATAGCCCTCTACTTCATCCACATTAACAACATCAAAATAAAATTCCTGAAGCCTACAGTACATGAACGTGACTACCCAATGGATAACCTTAATTAGACAATAAGTACGATTCGTAGGTAGAATCGTCATTAAGCCAGGGGAATGTAAGACATACGTAATTATTAGTAAAATAAAATTCATAGAATCAATGTACAGGTAGTTGCTGGAAAGGAAGTCTTGTATTACAATTCGATACAAACATCCTCCGGATGTAACTGGATGCGCATATCCGCCCAGACGCCGATGGTGAACAAACAGGAAATGCTTATTTGTAAAAACCGTGCGACAATGTAAGGGACAGCCATGCTAATATGAAAAATTGGTACTCACCAATTATGATGGAGAGATTTGGCAGAGGCGTGGTCAATGAGCTGGCGGGAGAAAGAACATCAAAACTGAAGAACAAGGAGGACAGAAGGGAGTGGAGGCCGGAAATTCGGAAAGTGAAGTTCGGGAGTGTTTGTGTTCGTGTGCGGAAAAATATCTCTAGGCGTAATAAGTGTGATGTGAAATAAAATGTAAGTAATTTTAAGAACTTAGTATATTTTATGGTTCATTAATGATTTTCAATTCCATATCTATTTAAATGTTCACAGTTTCGAAAATGTAAATTCATGTAAATGTTTAGCTATTTTAAAGAAAGTTTTCTCATGTTAGTCCATGAACTCATTATTATTGCAACACTACAAAAGTACTAGTAAATGTTATAATAAATTAAATTTAAAATAAATTGTAATGAATAATTTAATATCAAACATATTTTAAAGTATTAAGACATTAAAATTTGTGCTTAATATGTCGATTGACGCAATCAATTGTTAATTAAAATTTTTAATCAATTTAAAGAGATGTTGTCAAAATAAAATATGTGTTGGCTCATTTGAGGGTATTTGTACTGCCAATCTAACCTATTATTAAATCCTCTCACAGCAACCCTTGCTCATAGTATGTCACAAGCTTAATCTTAAACTAAACCAAACTACAAAACCTTACAAGACAGAACCGAACGCTCCTGGCGTGAGTGTATGGGCAGGGATATTCAGCGGTGGGCTAATCGGGCCGTATTTTTTTAATGGGACTGTCAATGCTGAAAATTACCGAGAAATGCTTTATGAAGTGCTTATTGAACTAGAAAACAATCCACTATGTGAAAATTACCAGCCGGTTAAGAAAAGGTTGATATGGCAACAAGATGGCGCTCCCCCTCATTATGGAGTTATTGTGAGAGGCTTTCTCAATTTTAACTTCAATTAATGTATTGGCAGACGGGGCACTATTGAATGGCCTCCAAGATCCTCAGATATTACGCCCATGGATTTTTCAGTCTGGGGTATTCTCAAGAATCGTCACGTTGATCATTTGAAAGAACGTATAGAATAAGAATTTGAAAACCCCTGTACATTTGCGATCGGAATTGTAAATCAGAGTTGAAAAGGTGCAGTGTGTATAGAACAACGTGGAAGCCACTTTCAGCACCTACTGTAGGTTAGATACTCTTTAAAATATTAATTAAAAATAAATAATAATAATTACATTAATAATACTGTACTTTGTACAAATAAAGTATTTTTACTTTTCTGGTAACTTTGATTTTCATTTCTGACAACTGACTTATGGGCCACCCTGTATTAAGCAATCGTATACAAAACAATGCTACACTGCATGTTGAACTCGATCAAGGCTAATTAATTTTTTCCCTAATACTTGTTTATTTTTTTAGTTACTTTTATTTAGTTTTCATATATACCTATATTTAAAAATAGTGTTATTAGCTCATAATTCTAAGTAAATTTATAAAACTATAAATATGATATAAAGTTCTAATTAGTACTCTGGTACATAGGGTTTATTATCACACATGATCCTAAACTACCAGGCCCCATTTAGTGAAATGGTTCATTTAAGGGCCCGTTACCACAAAGGGCGAGTGGCTTTGACAGCTGCTAATGCTCACTAGGATTTGTGTTGGGCCCTTTACTTCTTATGTGATCTTACATAAGAATGGAGTAGTTTATCATGTTGATTTGTGTTCTCTAATTATCTTCTCACCTACTGTCCAGATAAAAGTTTTGTTTCTTTCTTACTATAAATAAATGCTCAGAATGTTCTACAGATTGGATGAAACGCAATCAATTTCTGATGGTAGCTTCTAGTATTTTACAGATAGGATGTGGACTAGAACTCAGGAAATTAAAACAAAGCCGTCATAGGACACAATCCCTTTGAAACTTTTTGTTTGTCTTGTAAAAGTTCTTTATAGAAAACAACCTTCGGCACTTTGATGTTAAAAATGAAATATACATGTTTACTTATTCACTTTATAAAACATATATTAGTGTAATGTATGAGATATTGAACAGTAAGTTTGAAAGAACATTTATGCTATGGAATTAGGATAAGGCAAAGCCACAAACATAAATTCTATTTATATTTGGTTTATAATCCAACGAAAGAAATGGGAAGGGGATCTAATGTTCAGTTACACACATTTAAAGCAAAATAATAAAATAAGTGCACGATTGTATAATCAGTTAAAATCATATCATGGTGTATTTTTAGTCCAAGACATCAGGGGCTCAGTAAATAAAGGTGATTTTGTAAGCCAAGCAACATTTCGTGACAAAGTTTGAATATTTTCTGGGATAAGGAAATGTCTAATCTTAAAGTCGATGGTGTGGAGTTCGCACGTCGTTACTCCTCGTTGTTTGGTTTAACGATGCCTCCAAGCCATCATTTGTCAGAAATTTGACTTGCATCGTTTTGAGCTATGCGATCAGTAATTAATTTTCATTATCTGACACAAATAGGCACATTAATTCTTAGTAGTAGTAAATGTAGTACGTAGTTGTTTCTTTCCTTGGATTATAAACCTAAATGTTAAGCTGAATTTAGGTTTGTGCTCAACTTTGCTATATCCTATTGTACTAGCATTTAAATCTTACTATTCAATAGCTCATGCAGATTAATTTTTTGGTTAAAATATCCTGCTAATGACATTAATATTTGTTTTAGAAGTAAACATGTATATTTCATATGTTAACATCAAAGTGCCGAAGGTTGTTTTCTATATTGAACTTCTACAAAACAAAACAGAACGTCACATTGTCAAAGAATACGAAAACAAAGGTGTGTCCTGTGACGGCTTTGTTTAAATCTCCTGAGTTCTATTCCACATTCTATCTGTAAAAATCTAAAAATCTTCAAAATCTTTTTATTCATTCACACAAAACAATAACATATACACTTCCATAATTGCAATGAATAATTCCCCATATAGACTATAGGCTGTGTAAGGGGAAGAGTCCATCAATCAGTCTTTTCTTAATTGTACTTAATTGTTCTTAATTGTAATCATAATTGTAATTGTGTACCATAGCTTAACATAAAGATTTACCAAAGATCTGTTTAAGTAGTACAAAATACATTATTGTAAAAATTGTATATACATATACTTACATACATGATACGCACGCGCACACACACACACACACACCCATCTCTATAGTGTTTAGGCACCGCTTAACCACCATATTACTATAGATGGATGGAAACAATCCAACAGCACTACCAAACCACATCCCACAATAATAATTCCTACTTACACAAAATTCCCAAATAATTTGCTATTAACAGGCTTCTTCGTAGTTTATTGGTAACTGGAACGAATCAGTGCCTCTGCAGCAGCATCACCCAGGCTGAGCAACCAACGACCCACCCTACGCTTGTACTCGACTACACTTCCACCCTCTGCCTCCAAAATGTGCTCTGGTAGATTTTTATAAAGCACATGAGCTATGTAAAAAGAGTTAAATTTTTCTATGGAACAATTTGGTCTTGGTATCTGATATCCAAACTGTATTCTATTTCTGGTAGTATAGTTGTGGTGAAGCGCTATAAAAATAAAATTTTTGTATTTTTGTATATGCAGTAAAAGGATTGTATATATAATTGCCTTACACTTAAAACAGGAAACTCATTATATAACAGATTAGAAGGATATCTGCGGCTTTTCCTCAAAATGATCCTTAATATACTTCTTTGTGTGACCGCAGACGAACAGCAGACGACACTCCTCCCCACGCGAGAATACCATACTGCAGAACCGACTGCACGTAGGCAAAATAAATTGACCTAATGCGATTCCCACTCAATACCCCGCTGAGTTGATTAAATGCAAATAACAATTTTCTAACTTTTTTCTTGACGTACTGGATTTGAGGTACCCTATTCAATTTAGTGTCAAAAATTACTCCCAAATAGTTGTATTGGTCCACACGACCAATGATACCACAACCGCAGGACTCGGAGTAAGGATCACCGCAGGAGTGCAGTCTGAGGCATCTCTGACCCGGATTAAAATCTATTCTAGAAACAAATGGTAAATATTTTGTTTTTGTTAAGTTAATAGTCAGAGTATTGTGATCACACCAATTTTTTTATTTTTGACAGATCTAAGGAAGCTTGTTCAAATGCCTCCTCCCACGTACTGCCAGATGACACCACAGCTGTGTCATCAGCAAACAGAAACAACTTACTATTTATGTCAATGTTTGTTATATTATTTATATAGACTAAGAACAACAATGGCCCAAGGGTGCTTCCCTCACCACTCCGTAGTCCACATTTGTTTGGTTACTCTTAACTCCATTAATTGAAACAAATTGCTGACGATTATTAAAATAACTGACAAACCAATTGAGCGTAACGTTTTTTACTCCAGCATATTCTAATTTTGATAGTAGTTTCCGCCTATCTAAAGAGTCAAAAGCTTTAGCAAGATCAAGAAAGGTGACTAGGACTCGCTTTTTAGAACCAATTTCTGACGATATGAATGTAGTTATGTCATAGAGAGCATCTGATGTATTTTTACCACTCCTAAAGCCATATTGGTTATTTGAAAGGAATAATTTCTTCTCTAGATAATTCATCAATTGGACTTTGATACATTTTTTCTAGTAGCTTTGATACAACAGCAAGCAAAGAGATCGGCCTAAAATTATTCATTGCTGATTTAACACCTGACTTATAAATGGGAACAACTTTGGCAACTTTAAACGCATTGGGGAATTCTCCTGTTCTGATACTACAGTTAATGATATGATAAAGGGGTTCCGACAGTGCTTGAATATTATCTTTAATTAATTTTGTAGCAATGTTATCCCATCCTGGTGAAGAGCTTCCTCTTAGACCAGCTACTATATTAAAAATTTCCTGCCGAGTAACCGGGCGGAAATCAAACACAGCACTCGCGGCGTGGTCCGCGTCGTCCACCACCGCAGGGACGCTGGGGTGCAAAGCTCCCGCCAGCATCGGTCCCACAGAGGCAAAAAAGTTATTAAATGAATCGCAGACAATTTCCAAAGATGGCGATGTATCAGAGCTTTCCGGATCACAGAATGCCTCAACAGGAAATCGCTCCTTATCAGATGTCCTACCAGCCACCTCATTAACCACGGACCAGAACTTTTTTCATGCTACCTGCAGTTTCAGCAATTTTATTATTGTAATAAACAAATTTAGCTCGCTTTATGGTCGAGTGTAACGTGTTACGGTAACCGAATAAATTTATTTCGCAGTTGAGTATTAAATGGCTCTTTTATTAACGATTTACTGAGTTTATCCCTATATCGAATAGATTTTAACAAACCAATAGTTATCCATGGTTTTAATTTTTTATTTTTTGCGTTTATCTTTACTTTTCTAGAATTACGATTAATCACCGAGCGCAAAATATCAATAAATGTATCAACAGAAGCATTAACACAAGTGCTCTCTAAAACAGGTTCCCAATTCGTGTCTAAAAGATCTTTACCAATATTTACCCAGTCATACGTATTATAAAACGGTTCAGGCATTGAGTAGTGTGTATGTTTTTGTAAATATAGCTGGGCCAAAACTGAATAGTGATCAGTCACTGTAGTTTCTAGAATTATAGAATTAATTTGACTCAAATTATGAAATTTTACAAAAATCTGATCAATACAAGTGTTACTAGACTGTCGCGTTACTCTATCTATACACCCCACGAAACCTGCATCGCTCAGAATATCCATGTACCGTTCTTCCTGTGAATTCGAATTAATATTAAGAATATCACAATTAATATCCCCTACTAAGAAACAAAATTTGTTTCTATTGATATTATATTACTCATCCAAGGCGTCATTAAAGAGGACAATGTTTAAATTAGGACTGCGGTAAATAGCCAATAATTGACAAGGGAGACCGGCCCAATTGAAGTCAAGAGATAAGGCGGTGGCCACCCCTCCAAGTCTCAGCTTACTGCAAGACACCGATAACGCACTATCTATATAGATAACAAGCCCATCTGATCGATTAATGTTGTTGTAGGATCCAAATAATTTGAACCCATTCAAATGCATTAGTTCACTTTCGTTATCGAGCCATACTTCTGTTAAGACTATGCAGTTTAGTTTTTAAACTATCCAATAAAATTAAAAATTCATCTATATTTTTATTGTAACTTCGAATATTTTGGTGTAATATATTGAATGTGGATCCGCGGTTACTAGTGGACCGCTTGAAATATGTCGAATTTGTAAAATTGTTGATATCCGAACAGGTTTTAATTTTAATTATCGGCTCGTCGAGGGGATCGTCCTCTAGAATCATTCTGGGATTTCGATGCCGCCGTCCGGTGTTAGGATTATATTATAGATAATCATTTGGCGATTAAAATATTAACCTCTAATTAATTGTCAATTTATGCATCTAACAATGGCATATGTAGGCTGAAATCACATATATGTACTTATATTTTTAGGTATATAGCAAGTGTTTGAACACATCTCTAATAAAAAAAGCTTGTATGTAAATTTTAATTTTAATATATAATTACTCTGTGGATTTAGACTAGATCCTAGAATTCCGGTTCGTGGTTAAATGATGCCATTTAACAATTGTCTTTTTTATACATCTAGTACATAACACTTTGTAGAACTAATTATATAACTAGAAACATTCCAGTAAAGGGAGCTATAGGATGCTTCCTATATTATTGAATGTAGGAATATTTTTATTTTTAATTAAGAGAATTGTAAACTTATATAATAGTTGAATTGTAAGATTGTGAGCCTTCCAGCAGTGCTGAATTTCTTGTCAATTCGGGTTCAAGGAATGCTAGAAGCTTCCTTTTGTAAGTAGGTATTGAGCACAGGTTACATGTCTGGGTTGGATAGGTACCATTCAACACAGACATTGTGTTGCTCAATTTTGATTGGCCAATGTTAGCTTGATTAGATGGTGGGAGGGACTTCTAGATCCTTCCGGTGGCTTCAACCACGTTTTCAGGGGATTCTTTGCTGTGTGCTCAGAGAGTGTAGTCGTGTTAAGTGATAGCCTACTCTTGCCGTATTGATTTTTCGGCAAGAAGGTTGAGTTGTAAGATTTAAAATTCTTTTCAAAATTTAAAGTTGTGTTTCAATTAAGTAATATATAATAGTCATTTTGGTTACTTGGTGAAGTCTTCAGGAGAAGTGCGAGGTACTGTGAAGGTTAGAATTTAATATTGAAATAGAAAATTACTTGATGATATTTTCCTGTACAATTTGGTTTAATCAGGAATAGCCTACTGAAAAAGAAAATTTATTTAATCTTCTGAGATTCTATAAATATTTTAACAAGTTCCTAAATTTAACATTCAAAGCCAAGCGTATAATTCTGGATAATTCAATGATTTGTAAATTGGAAACTTACAGAAAATAAGTAGTTTGAAATTGATAAATTTTTTACTTTAACTGGTTGGACATTGTCTTGGTTCATATATTATATTTTAATATTACCTTAATTTGTTTAATTTTTATTTTGAGAAGAAGTATTATTTTATTATTTATATCATTTTATATTTGAAGAAGATTATTTTATTTTGAAGTTTAATGAAGATTTTAATTTTGAGTTTCTGTGGAAAACATTAGCACTGAGAACTAGAAGGATACAATTGTTAAATGACTGACTGATTGTTAATTTTAAGACTGGACTTGTAAAGTTTTGATGAGTTATAAATAAGATTTAATTGAGAATAAATTAAAAGTAAAAAAGGAAAGCTTGGCGTTGCTGTATTATTGATTTTAAAATTTCATTAAAATTAATATTATTTTATACTGAGTTTAATTATTGAATTCCATTGGAACTTGTGCATTCTTCAGATAAAGGGTTATTAGTTCAGAACACAATTGATCGCTCTTATACTAAAACAAAAATAGTTGTGATTTGTTTATAGAAGATAACCTTACTATAGACACGTTACAGGAGCAAATAGTACATATGAGAACTTAATGACAAAACCTGTGGAAATTATCATGAAAAATACCATTCTATCTCAGTCCGTTTATCAGACGTATGATAAGCAACATAATTATAAATAACAGGCTAATTTAGATCATTATCATTCTATGCCTACATACATACGTACATACGATCGTGGGATATAATTTATAATTTGTAATTTGAGAGCAACATAGATGATTAAATACATGCATATCGTAATCAATTTACTTTTAATGTATAATGATAAGATAATAACAGTACATACCTCAGTTTATTATTCCTTATAGATAATGACTTTTTAAACTATTAAGACAAGTAAATTATTTAAAAAGGAAAGTATGACTTGCAGAACTACACAGAGATTGGATTGTATACATGCATGCGCTCGCGTGGCACACACTCACACGCACACACTTGCACACACACAAACAAATGCACACACACGCACATGCACACACACACGCACACGTACATGCACACGCACACACGTGCACACGCACACACACACACGCACACGCCCACACACACATGCACACGCACACACACACACGCACACGCCCACACATACACACACATACACACACACACACACACACACACACACACACACACACACACACACACACACACACACACACACATGCACATACACACACAATACACACACACACGCACACACACACACGCACACGCCCACACATACACACACATACACACACACACACACACACACACACACACACACACACACACACACACACACACACACACACACACACACATGCACATACACACTCTCATTCACACTCGCGGGCGCTCACACACATATGAACTGGCAATTAAAATATTAAAACTAATTAAGTTGATTAGTCCATACAAACAATCTTTATGTTTGAATTGTCTTGTATAACATTAATACTTACTACAATTCCTATCCAAATTAGAAAAGTGGTTTCTCTCGATATCTGATCAATAAATACAAAATAGTTTTATAATGTTTCTTTGTGTTTATCTCATACTATAATTTATTTTACTATGCTTTTGTACAAACAAAAAATCTCTCACATGAGATATGGAAATAAAACTAAAACCAACTGAGCTTCTACAAATTTTACTTCTAGGACATTTTCACAACAATACGTCCCAGATAAAATAGACACAACCGCACCTATTTCACAAAATAATGAAACATTCGATATAATATTTGTATCTACATACTAACAAAATAAATACTTGACTTGTATTAAGCTTAAACAGAAAAACATTTTTCTGACTTTGCAACTGTATTTTCTTAAGCATACTTTTTTGAGAGCTACTCCCTTCAATAATGTAAACAAAACGCATATGTACGCTTTTATATGCGTATTGATAAATGCGACAGAAGAATATTACCTTATAAATAGAACTTACTTATATTGTTACTTACTTCTAATAATCAAAAATCAAATATTAACTCATACAGTTTTTATTGAAAGGATATATAGCAAAAGTTTAGACTTCAGTTAAAAAAAATCATTGTTTTAATTTCAGTAAAAAACAGATAAATAAAATTCTACTCATAGAAAATCACCCCAAATTAATGTAACTCCTTTGGATCAATATTGAGGTCTACAATTTTAACAATTATTGCCACTTAGCGTATAGTAGGTTAAGCTCGTCTTACATTAGACTGGTAGGGGGTTAGCGGGTTTCGGTACGGATTTGGCAGCTGCTGAGTAGGATGCTGCTCTCAATTCATCCAGATGTTGTTGATGTAGGATGCGAAAGGGTTTCCCCCCTTCATGTTTCTTCGCGAGGATTCGTCCGTCACTGGTCCACACTGATGACAACTTGCCTGCTTTTATGAGTTCACGCGCCCCATTAAATATGGCTCTGGTGTGAGACGTTAGATGGTCGTTCATATATACATGTTGGTCTGGAAACGATGGATGCAGGTCCCTGGCAGACAGTTTCTTCACTCTTCTTCTCGCCTCCAACCACACAGCCTTGACAGCCCGTGACACGAAGCTGACCACTATGACAGGCGGTCTTGAGTCGCCTTCCCTTGGGGATAGACGATGCGCTACAGAGATATCTGGGATGCGGAACGGTATGTCCAGAGCTCGTGCAATAGAGTCCAAGATCGCCAAACAGTCCTCCTGAGGCGTCACCGGTATGCCCGTGATCAATATATTCTTACGAGTATGCTGTTGGATATCGCACATTTGTAGGTTTAGGGCGGCTAATTGGACTTTTAGTTCCTTTTTTTCGGTTTCCAGCTTATTTATTACTAAACACATTTGGTCGTCTTTACAGTCGTTTCATCTAGTTGCGTTTTAAGCAAGGACACTTCAGCCTTTACCTCTTTCACATCAGTTTGGACCGTGGATAACTGCAACTGAACTCGGCTCCATTGTTCTTGTGTTTCCTTCCTGAAGGCGGCGATGGCATCCATTAATGAAGTCAAGTTAAACTCGCGATCGTCACGCACCTGACTAGCGGTCGATGATGTGTCGGATAAACAACCGTCACATTTAGCATTTTTACGCGTAAACCTTCTTTCCCGATTCTGCGTAGCCGGGATTTAGACATTTCAAGTGAAACATAATATTACAGTCTGGGCACTTCGAACCATCTTTGGTTTGTGATATTTCTAGATCGCACTTCCCGCACTTATCAAACATGTCTTTGCCGTGAACCAGAAAAAAATCCACTAATACGTAAATTTCACTAACAAGTTTTCCCAGTGTAATTTAACGTGACAGCAGTATTATAAGTTATAGTTATTAATTATCTGATTAAATGTTAACATATGCTTTCATGCACACCGGACGGCAAGCCACGACACGCACCGCACTATAGACTCTTGATAAGATAAGCCATCCGCACTAGTCGACTGATCGAGTGGAACTCAAAATACTAGAAAATACCATGAGAAATTATATTTTTTTCGGTCATCTAATATACCTCAGCTAAGTTAATCTCACGTTCAGTGAAATGCTAATTAGTAAACAACTGTTAAGTAATATTCGAAAGCATTATAAGTGCATATTTTCCTGTAATGTGTAATTATTTTTGCCACTCATACCTTTTAGTTTTTTTGACTGTGGTTTGAAAATAGTTGATCATTTATATGTGGAGTCGCATGACGATGATAATTTTGATTTCGAAAGGCCTCGTCCAAACAATAAAAAGTATAGTAAAAGGTATTCATTTAATACCTACTAGATTTTGAGGTGTCTCTAAAAAATCTGGGCTATTTTCTAGAGCGTCCAAATTTACTTAAATAAGTACAATACAGTATAACATTTCTCTTTATAACTCCGTTAAAATGTATTTGTATCATACATTCGTGTTGAGGATTTTCTTTCATTTGGTTTTTTTTTATTTCAAAATACACTAGGTATTGAACCTAGTAATGCTCAAGTATTATTTATGAAAATTTAAAACGTAAAAGGTTCATGCACACTAATACAGAGTGAAGCAGAATACCTTTGCGACTGTTGTAGCTGTATAACAGGTAAAGGTAAGAACTCCGTCTCAACAGTACTACTCTCATTTTGTGACCAAAGAATAAGATAAAATATATCTGCTTAGCTTATAACTACGATTGCAACATATTCATCATAATAATCGTACCTATACTCACAGTACGCTCTCTCCCAACTCGACAAAATCTTCTCTCCCGTTTATCTATCATGTTCTTCATGTTCGGGAACAAAATTGCTCCTTTAAAGTACATTAAAAGCTATTTTATAATTTTAGCTCATAGTGAAACTCATATATTGTGGGCCAAATAGTGGTGCTGAAATAATTATTCCATTAATGATAATATAATATTACATATATTTGTATCCACATAGAATATAATTTGTAAAGACCTGAGTTTTAATTTGTAATTTACCAAAATAAACACTAATAAAGCAAGTTTTTGTAATTATATTGATCATGAACTGCAGCAATAGCAATTCTCTGCTGAAGTAAAATTTCAAAGCTAAGCCATAACTTAACATCCAAATTCCATTCAGAGATACTATAAACATTATTGTGATTAATTTTTACACTAAATATTTCTAAGAAAATTGAAAGCATGATGACTTTATAGTTCTTATTTAGAGATGTTTAAAAAGAAACTAACAAGTATTCTTGCAACAATGCGCATTTATATTCTGTTTATTGTCCACATACAACAGGAAGATAGATAAGGAGACCCCTCTTTGCACTTGGTGATATATGTATGATATTATACGCAGAAAGTTTTAGGTAGGGATGTGTACTGTTGAGATCCCATGAGGAAGAACTTTCTACCCAGTATAGTTGTTAAAGATTAGGTAGGGATGTGTTCTGTAGAGATGCTATGAGGAGGAACCTTCTACCCAGTATTGTTATTAGAGTTTGAGCTAGAGATGTGTTACTGTTGAGAAGCCATGAGGAGGAACTTTCTACCTAGTATAGTAATTATAGTTTTAGGTAGGTATGTGTACTGTTGAGATCCACGAGCAGGAACTTTCTACCCAGTATAGTTATTATAGTTTTAGTTAGGGATGTGTTATGTTGAGATGCCATAAGAAGGAACCTTCTACCCAGTATAGTTATTGTAGTTTTAGTTAGGGATGTGTTATGTTGAGATGCCATAAGAAGGAACCTTCTACCCAGTATAGTTATTGTAGTTTTTAGTTAGGGATGTGTTATGTTGAGATGCCATAAGAAGGAACTTTCTACCTAGTATAGTTATTGTAGTTTTAGTTAGGGATGTGTTCTGTTGAGATGCCATGAGAAGGAACCTTCTACCCAGTATAGTTATTATTGTTTTAGGTAGGTATGTGTACTGTTGAGATCCACGAGCAGGAACTTTCTACCCAGTATAGTTATTATAGTTTTAGTTAGGGATGTGTTATGTTGAGATGCCATAAGAAGGAACCTTCTACCCAGTATAGTTATTATAGTTTTAGTTAGGATGTGTTCTGTTGAGATGCCACTGAGGAGGAACCTTCTACCCAGTATAGTTTTTATTGTTTTAGGTAGGAACGTGTACTGTTGAGATCCACGAGAAGGAACTTTCTACAAAGTATAGTTATTAGAGTTTTAGGTAGGTATGTGTACTGTTGAGATCCACGAGAAGGAACTTTCTACCCAGTATAGTTATTATAGATTTAGGTAGGGATGTGTACTGTTGAGATCCATGAGCGGGAACTTTCTACAAAGTATAGTTATAAGAGTGTTAGGGAGAGATGAAATACTGTTGAAATCCACGAGGAGGAACTTTCTACTCAGTATAGTTATTATAGTTTTAGGTAGGAATGTGTACTGTTGAGATCCACGAGGAGGAACTTTCTACCCAGTATAATTATTATAGTTTTAGGTAGGAATGTGTACTGTTAAGATCCACGAAGAGGAACTTTCTACCTAGTATAGTTATTATAGTATTAGGTAATGTTGAGATCCCATGAGGAGGAACTTTCTACCCATGTGTACTGTTAAGATCCACGAAGAGGAACTTTTCTACCTAGTATAGTTATTATAGTATTAGGTAAGATTGTGTATTGTTGAGATCCCATGAGGAGGAACTTTCTACCCAGTTTAGTTATTAGAGTTTTAGGTAGGGATATGTACTGTTGAGATCCACGACGAGGAACTTTCTACTCAGTATTGTTATTATACTAGTTTTAGGTAGGAACGTGTACTTTTGAGATCCCATGAGGGGAACTTTCTACCCAGTATACTTATTAGCGTTTTTGGTAGGGATGTTTAATGTTGAGTTGCAATGAGGAGGAACTTTCTACCCAGTATAGTTTTTATAGTTTTAGGTAGGAATGTGTACTGTTGAGATCCCATGAGGGGAACTTTCTACCCAGTATACTTATTAGCGTTTTTGGTAGGGATGTTTAATGTTGAGTTGCAATGAGGAGGAACTTTCTACCCAGTATAGTTTTTTATAGTTTTAGGTAGGAATGTGTACTGTTGAGATCCCATGAGGAGGAACTTTCTACCCAGTATAGTTATTAGAGTTTTAACGCCTTGTATTAAGGCGATGCTATTCTCCATCAGGATAGTTTGTTGAAAATTAGTAAACCTAAGTTTTATTTCTGGATTAATTTGACGTATGATTGAGTGAAAATTATGTTTCAAAACACAAAATTATAAAAGAAAGTTGCTTGACCTTTAAACTGAATCATTTTCATAATTGCTACAGATAAAGATTAGATTAATATTTATTTTTAGACAACAAAGAAACATACCTAATATGGACAATTGGAATTTTTATATATATTTTTATGAAATGAAATGCTACAAGGAAACAGCCACATAATTAACTTGCAATAACTTCTGTAAAACTGTTTCCGCCCACCAGTGATGTAATGTGAGAAGGTAGTTACACCAGGCACGGTCGTTAAGCAATGTTCACTGTAGAAATTACAACAGTCATTTTAGAAAGTTCTTCTGGAAAAACAAACATTTTAGTCAGTCAAGTTATACATTGACAATGAACAGTTGTTATACTCTCAACATGGAATAGAAGTTAATTTATTGTGGTCACTGCCAGTCGTTTTCTACATTTTCTTCTGTAAAAGAGCCTTAAAATTATATTACTTATGGATAAACCACCTGAATGCAGTTTAAATAAATGTTATTGTTTTATAATTGTAATATGAATTTTATTGTAAATATAAGCCTCTTTTTTAAGGTTTTTGAACAATCATCCCATTGTATTGCAACGGACCAACTCCGAAAATTTCATTAGTTTCTATATTTGAAATAATGTACAATATTTTTAAAATCTCTAACAAGAACAGGGAATATTTTAACCTGATTAAAATACTAATAAACCCCCTACCACCCCCGGTGGTGTTATAGTTCTCCTGGATCTTCATAAGAAAGATATTCTAAGGACGACATAATTGTTGGACATATTGTTGGACGACATACAGATCAATGAAAAAAATACTTATTTTCGATTTAACACCTCGTGTGAAATAGTTTAACTTTTGTAGCAATTATTTTCGTCAAGTAGAGCGGTTGTAATGTTATAATTATTATGTTTTACCGGGACAATGAAAGCAATTACAATGAAACAAGTCCTTCAATATTTCTTAACACCCACGTTGATACCTAAATTATCACTATTAGACTTGACTGTTTGTTATAACACTTGCAACATTTATTAATAGGAAACCATCGAATGTTTACCATAAAACGTTTTGTTGATACGATTATTAAAGTTCAATTCAACGACATTCCCTCTACAAAACCAATGAGCAGACATAAAATGAAGATTTCAATGCCCTTTTTTAATATTACAAAAGAATCTATAGAAATGTCATCAAAGCTGCCAAATGCTTATGATGTAAACAAAGCACGTCCAAAAACTGTTTCAAAACCCGAATAGGCCATCATCAATAATCAAAATTAAATAGTAAAAAATATATCTAAAAATTGGAATTGAACATATTAGCGATAATATAATATTACATATATTTATATCCACATGGAATCTAATTTTTGAAGACCTGAGTTTTAATTTGTAATTTACCAAAATAAACACTAATAAAGCAAGTTTTTTGTAATTATATTGATCATGAACTGCAGCAATAGCAAATTCTCTGCTGAAGTAAAAATTTCAAAGCTAAGCCATAACTTAACATCCAAAATTCCATTCAGAGATACTATAAACATTATTGTGATTAATTTTTACACTAAATATTTCTAAGAAAATTGAAAGCATGATGACTTTATAGTTCTTATTTAGAGATGTTTAAAAAGAAACTAACAAGTATTCTTGCAACAATGCGCATTTATATTCTGTTTATTGTCCACATACAACAGGAAGATAGATAAGGAGACCCCTCTTTGCACTTGGTGATATATGTATGATATTATACGCTGAAAGTTTTAGGTAGGGATGTGTACTGTTGAGATCCCATGAGAAAGAACTTTCTACCCAGTATAGTTGTTAAAGTTTAGGTAGGGATGTGTTCTGTAGAGATGCTATGAGGAGGATCCTTCTACCCAGTATAGTTATTAGAGTTTTAGGTAGAGGACGTGTACTGTTGAGATCCCATGACGAGGAACTTTCTACCTAGTATAGTTATTAAAGTTTAGGTAGCGTTGTGTTCTGTTGAAATGCCAATGAGGAGGAACCTTCTACCCAGTAAAGTTATTAAAGTTTAGGTAGGGATGTGTTATGTTGAGATGCCATGAGGAGGAACCTTCTACCCAGTAAAGTTATTAAAGTTTAGGTAGGAATGTGTACTGTAGAGATCCCATGAGGGGGAACTTTCTACCCAGTAAAGTTATTAGAGTTTTAGGTAGAGATGTATACTGTTAAGATCCAGAGGAGGAACTTTCTACCCAGTATAATTATTATAGATTTAGGTAGGAATGTGTACTGTTGAGATCCTCGAGGAGGAACTTTCTACCCGGTAGTTATTATACATTTTGGTAGGAACGTGTACTGTTGAGATCCACGAGGAGGAACTTTCTACCCAGTATAGTTATTATAGTTTTATGTAGGGATATGTACTGTTGAGATCCACGAGGAGGAACATTATACCCAGTATAGATATTATAGTATTAGGTAAGATTTTTTACTGTTAAGATCCCATAGGGAGGAAACTTTCTACCCAGTATAGTTATTAGAGTGTTAGGTAGGGATGTGTACAGTTGAGATCCACGAGGAGCAACTTGCTATCCAGTATAGCTAAAATAATTTTAGGAAGGAATGTGTACTCTTCAGATCCACGAGAAGAAAGTTTCTACCTAGTATAGGTATTATAGTTTTAGGTACAAATGTGTAATGTTGAGATCCCATTAGGAGAAACTTTCTACCCAGTATAGTTATTAGAGTTTTAGGTAGGGATATGTATTGTTGAGAACCACGACGAGGAACCTTCTACTAAGTATTGTTATTATAACTAGTTTTAGGTAGGAACGTGTATTGTTGAGATCCCATGAGGAGGAACTTTCTACCCAGTATACTTATTAGCGTTTTTGGTAGGGATGTTTAATGTTGAGATCCATGAGGAGGAACTTTCTACCCAGTATAGTTTTTATAGTTGTTAGGTAGGAATGTGTACTGTTGAGATTTCCATGAGGACGGAACTTTCTACCCAGTATACTTATTAGCGTTTTTGGTAGGGATGTTTACTGTTGAGTTGCAATGAGGAGGAACTTTCTACCCAGTATTGTTTTTATAGTTTTAGGTAGGAATGTGTACTGTTGAGATCCCATGAGGAGGAACTTTCTACCCAGTATAGTTATTAGAGTTTTAACGCCTTGTATTAAGGCGATGCTATCTCCATCAGGATAGTTGTTGAAAATTGGTAAACCTAAGTTTTATTTCTGGATTAATTTGACGTATGATTGAGTGAAAATTATGTTTCAAAACACAAAATTATAAAAGAAAGTTGCTTGACCTTTAAACTAGAATCATTTTCATAATTGCTACAGATAAAGATTAGATTAATATTTATTTTTAGACAACAAAGAAACATACCTAATATGGACAATTGGAATTTTTATATATATTTTTATGAAATGAAATGCTACAAGGAACAGCCACATAATTAACTTGCAATAACTTCTGTAAACTGTTTTCGCCCACCAGTGATGTAATGTGAGAAGGTAGTTACACCAGGCACGGTCGTTAAGCAATGTTCACTGTAGAAATTACAACAGTCATTTTAGAAAGTTCTTCTGGAAAAACAAACATTTTAGTCCAGTCAAGTTATACATTGACAATGAACAGTTGTTATACTCTCAACATGGAATAGAAGTTAATTTATTGTGGTCACTGCCAGTCGTTTTCTACATTTTCTTCTGTAAAAAGAGCCTTAAAAATTATATTACTTATGGATAAACCACCTGAATGAGCAGTTTTAAAATAAATGTTATTGTTTTTTTATAATTGTAATAAATATGAATTTTATTGTAAATATAAGCCTCTTTTTTAAGGTTTTTGAACAATCATCCCAAAGTATTGCAACAGGACCAACTCCGAAAATTTCATTAGTTTCTATATTTGAAATGAAATGTACAGATATTTTTAAAATCTCCTAACAAGAACAGGGATATTTTAATTTTAACCTGATTAAAATACTAATAAACCCCCCTACCACCCCCGGTGGTGTTATAGTTCTCCTGGGATCTTCATAAGAAAGATATTCTAAGGACGACATAATTGTTTGGTACATATTGTTGGACGACATACAGATCAATGAAAAAAATACTATTATTTTCGATTTAACAACCACTCGTGTGAAAAATTAGTTTAACTTTTGTAGCAATTATTTTTCGTCAAGGTAGAATGCGGTTGTAATGTTTATAATTATTATAGGTTTTTACCGGTGACAATGAAAGCAATTACAGTGAAACAAGTCCTTCAATATCTTCATTAACACCCACGTTGATACCTAAATTATCACTATTAGACTTGACCTGTTGTTGTTATACACACATGCACACAATTTATTAAATAGGAACCATCGAATGTTTACACCATAAAACGTTTTGTTGATACGATTATTTAAAGTTCAATTCCAACGACATTCCCTCTACAAAAACCAATGAGCAGACATAAAAATGAAGATTTCAATTGCCCTTTTTTAATATTACAAAAGAATCTATAGAAATGTCATCAAAGGGCTGCAAATGCTTTATGAATGTAAACAAAGCACGTCACCAAAACTGTTTCAAAACCCGAATAGGCCATCATCCAATAATCTCAAAATTAAATAGTAAAAAATATATCTAAAAATTTGGAATTGAACATATTAGCGATAATATAATATTACATATATTTATACTCCACATGGAAATCTAATTTTTGAAGACCCTGAGTTTTTTTAATTTGTAATTTACCAAAATAAACACTAATAAAAGCAAGTTTTTGTAATTAATATTGATCATGAAACTTGCAGGCAATAACAATTCTCTGCTTGAAGTAAAAATTTCAAAGCTAAGCCATAACTTAACATCCAAATTCCATTCAGAGATACTATAAACATTATTGTGATTAATTTTTTACACTAAATATTTTCTAAGAAAATTGAAAGCATGATGACTTTATAGTTCTTATTTAGGAGATGTTAAAACAAAGAAACTAACAATTATTCTTGCAACAATGCCGCATTTATACACTGTTTAATGTCCACAATACAACAGTAAGATAGATAAGGAGACCCCTCCTTTGCACTTGGTGATATATGTATGATATCTATACGCTGAAAGTTTTAGGTAGGGATGTGTACTGTTTAGATCCCATGAGAAAGAACTTTTCTACCCAGTAATAGTTGTTAAAGTATAGGTAGGGATGTGTTTCTGTAGAGATGCCTTGAGGAGGATCCTTCTAACCCAGTATAGTTATTAGAATTTTAGGTAGAGACGTGTACTGATGAGATCCCATGACGAGGAACTTTTCTACCTATGTATAGTTATTAAAGTTTAGGTAGCGTTGTGTTCTGTTGAAATGCATGAGGAGGAACCTTCT
>NW_025782160.1:0-41783 GCF_021130785.1 Homalodisca vitripennis
CGACAATGTGACTCGTGTGCGCAAAGTTTTGAACTCAGACCGTCGACTAAGTATTCGTTTAATTGCCCAGATGTTACATTTACTGAAATCTGTGGTTCATGAAATTGTGACGGAGCATTTGGACATGCGCAAAGTGTGTGCGAAGATGGTCCCAAAAGTGCTCACTGGCGACCAGAAATTGCGGCGCACACCGCCATTCTTGTGAACAGCTTTCTGACCAAGGCCGGCATCCCAACTATACCACAGCTGCCCTACAGCCCCCCCCCCCCAATTTTGGGATGTACAGCTTTTTTTTGGGATGTGGCCCCCCCAGACTTTTTTTTGTTTCCTCACCTGAAAAGGCATGAATTTTGAGATGACAGAGGGGATCGAAGCAGCTTGCATCACAGCTCTCAAGGCTATTCCGGAGAATGCCTTCTCTGTGACGCCTTCAATGCTTTGGAAATCACGCTGGCAGCGCTGCATCGACGCAGAAGGAGGCTATTTTGAAAGTTTTTAAAGAATTGTAACGATTTGCTCAATAAATACTTTTTAATCGACTCAGTCCTAATACTTTCCGGACAAACCCTGTACAAAGAGTTTTTTTGACCAGTAATCACTTATACGCAGAAGTGATACTAAACCCATATATATAAGCAAACCAATGAATTTGTTAATTTCCTCTGGATTAGTATTTTTCCAGTCTTTTAGCCTACTCTTACAGTTGATTCTTAGCTTAGAAATTACATAATTTGCATTGCGATTGCTTTCTATAACCATCATTTCAATTACTTCGTCAGTCAATTAATACTCAAAAAAATAATAAGTTTTGCATCATCAGGTGAATTGAAATTGAAATTTGGTGACTAATTGAAATGAAAAGTTTTTTACTTACCCTCATATATGTCCCAGCCCACATCAGTACCCAGGGTATTTGTAGCATTACTACTACCAGATGTGTAGCGTTATTAGCATCACTAGAATTCAGAAACGCTGTCAGTAATAAAGTCTAGATCATTTTTACTATCGTCAGGTATATCACTAACTCATAAAATCATCCACATATAAACCACCCGGTGACGAACCATTATTAACCATTCGATCAATTTCAGATGAAGACAGTTGATCACTCGTTTTAAACTAAGTAACTGAGCAGCCTGGCTGCACTTGACGCCCTGTTCGTTTGACTTGAAAGCAGTTTAGGAATGCAAGAATGTTCTAGTGGAACTGGCAAAGAAGAACAGAGTTACACTCGGTTGGATGCAGGGCCATGAGGGCAGTTATGGAAAAGTAAAAAGCAGATAACCCTCGCCAAAATTGGTACAGAATCCCTTGTGGTATGGCTTGAGCCAGGCTATGGAGTAGCTGTCCCCTACAGTAAATCTTTTGGAAAAGATTGGGAAAACAGGATTAGATCCTTTAACTGGAGTAGGGCCTCAGGATTAGGACAATCAAAAATGTTTATCTCTCTTTACACTATAGGGTAGCCATCTCTCCTAGTACAAAGTAAGGAGGATATGAGATTGATATTAAGGATGTTGACAGGACATGGCCCCCCTAGAAAACATCTTATGAAGATGGGATTCATTCAGACTAATGAATGCAGACTGTGGAGAAGCACAAGAATCAGCAGAACACATATGGCTAAATGTCCTGCAATACCTAAGTAGGAAAAAATTCCTATGCGCACACCTTCTCTGCCCCAAGGACATTAGATAACAGGAAAATATTATATATTACCTAGTTTTAAATGCTGATAAGAGGTATATTACCATGGCAGGTGTGGAGTATCAAAAATATATAAATTATCAGTCACTATTTCTAATAAATCGATACAATGGAGTATCAAATAACCTGACATAATGTAACAAACAAGGAAGGGCACATATTGACGGATTGTTCTGTAGCCTTTTGACTACAAAATAAATTAGTTTCTTATCATTAGTTATTTAACAGATTTTAAGAAGACACTGTTGGTTGTTAATGAAGTGACTGTAACTAATACATGTCATAGTTATGTGCTGATATTATGAGAAGGAACAAGATAGACCCTAATGTTGAAATGTGACATAATTGTTACTAATGATATACTCAAAATATTGTTTCATATTATTGCTTAAAGCAATATATTGATGTTTTTTATTGTTCCAGACAAGATAACCAGTATCAGTCTGGAGTTCTCCTACTTGGTGCAGTTACATGTTGTAACGGTCAAGCCCACTATTAAACTTCCTCCTCAAGTTCCAATCAATCCTAACAGTTCAGCCAGGTATGTCCAACAATGTAGTATACTGTATTTCTTCATGATCTGACTGTACTTTGCAGAGAAAATCTTACCTTAGTTTTTTATGCTCTCTGAAAAGCTTCCCAATTACAAGGGTTATCTGATCGCAGAACTGTTGTGAAGCTTCTCCATTTGTGTTTCAAAAAGTTCATGTTAAAACATTAGAAGGTTACTTCAAACACTATTAGCTGGTATCTAAAGGCATCTTACTTTAGAAATGTATTAACCAGTTGATATATAATTAATCTTTCCTTTTTGTTTGACACCTGGTGACAACATCCAATGTATGAGGGTTATCCAGAAAGTAAAAGACACCTGGGACTAACTCGACAGTGAGTGGCGGTAGAGCTGCCATCTTGGTGTAAAACGATTTGCAGGTGGCCTGTATCTCTACCACTCGTTGTGACTAGTTAAAATGTCCACTGCCATTAAAATCCTGCAACTTGAGAGTAGTTTTTTATATTCGTCATTAGAGTTTTGTTGGAAATAACAAATAACTACAAACCAATTGAAATGCATTTGCTAATTTTGTGATGTTTTTTGGGAATGGAATAATGGGTGAAAGCAGAGTGAAGCAGTGGTGTATTGATTTAAAAAATGGCTGCACCAATGTTTCTCACGGCGGAGGATCGCAGAGGTCGGCCTAGCCACTGAAGACTGTGTGATAAAAATCAATGAAAACACTCATGAAAATCACTGTTTTATTTCCTTATTTCAGTATGAAGTTTATTTCATGAAGTTGTTTGTGGGGAAGCTTGGTAATAAAATTGGGTTCAAAGTAACCTTTCAGACAACCATAAAAAATACAGACTTGTTGCTTTTGTGAATTCCCATGAAGACATCGATAAACATAGTGATAAGCTTCTCGATCGTATCATAACTGGTGAAGAAACATAGGTAAAGCATGTTGTTAATTTATTGTTACGTGTAAAGAAAGTCCATGGGATGGAGACATACGCATTCTAAAAAAAGTCTCTAAACTTTGTCTGCCATAAAGATTATAGCTATTATTTTTCGGGATAATAAAGGTGTGATTCTGGTTGATTTGCTTGAATGGAATAGACATTCAATCGGTATTGTAAAACACTGTAGAAACTACGGCAAGCAATACCAAACAAGCTGTTTATATTGAACTAACAATCTTTTTTCTTCATGACAATCCAAATCCACACACAGTCAGTCGATCAATCATACTTAACAGCACTTGGATGATTGTGGATGGGAAATGTTTGATCACCCTCCATACAACTCAGATCCTGTACCAAATGACTACCACCTCTTTCCAGTGATGATAACCTGGCTCACAACACAGCGCTTTAATAATGGTGCCGAATTTCATATCAGTGTTAACCAGTTAAGATCTAATCAAAGTGGCGGATTTCTTCAAAGTTAGAACACAAAAACTTGTGTCATGCAATTTGAAAGGGGATTATGTGGGGAAATAACCTAAGAATGTAGTTTTCAAATTTATGTAATAAATGTTTTTTCTTTCATTTTCTTCTGTTACTTTCTTAAGAACCTTCGTACATTGGGCTAGTAAATTGTTTCCTGATGGGAGCAAAAAGTCTTATTTTAAAAACAACATTATCAGGAAATGTTAGGCCTTATGAACCTCTTTAATTCATAATTTTGCAACATACTGAAGGGTTGTGTGTCACTGTGGCAGGAAAATGTTGGGTTGGAATACATTGTTAAATTTTTTGGAATGTCCAAGTATCCACTCATTATTTTAAAATTTACTATCTACAACCGTAATAATTGTAACATGGACACTTAACTTATGTAAATATTTGCTTACAGCAAGCTGCTCGACAGTGATCATATCCTGACAGAATTGTACCCTGAAGACCACGGAGATTCAAGCCCCAACACGGCGAACATCTACCAGCTCAAACAGGTGATTTGAGTTTAAATTCCTATGGATAATTGAATGTTATCATTTCAACAGGCGTTTTTCACAATATTTTTGGTTATTAAAATGCAAATCTCTCTAAATCACAATATCATTATTGAGTGGGTGGATCACGTTATCAAGAGAAACTCTGTATTGAACTAAATGAATGTCCTGGAAAGGAAGAGCAGACTTACCTTTTCCAACTTGGAGAGTGAGTACTCTTGAGAAAAAGATTAAAAATAATATAAATTTTGTACTCACTGAGTACTTCATCAACCCATAAGATTGTTGTCTTTCGATTTTGAAATGTGCAGTGCCAAAGATAAAATTCAATCGTGGTAATACTTTCAATAATGTTTTTATATAGAAGAATTCCTATATAGAAAAGGTAGTTTGATAAGTCCATCCAAAGTCAAGGAGATGAGAGTACTTGTGTGTTTAAAAGTTATTTTCAGTTAGTAGCATTTCATTCGACAATTGTCACGAACGTTCAGCCTCTATGCATTATGCATTTGCTTCTGGACCATTTGTTTAAGATCCTCTCAGTTGGGCAACTCTGGGACAAGTTGATAGTGTTAATAATTTTTGCAACAATTTGATTCAAAATGAAGATATGCTTAATAATTTTGTGAGGGGAGGTGGAGTATACCCCATCAGAAGCATTGAAATTCATCTAAGTAATCAACCACAACGTGTCGAAATGTACAATGTCTTGTTTGAAAACTGGAGTTTTCATCACTTCACCTTGAAGATTACAAGGCTTGACTATTGTGAGGTGAGGCATTGCTTAAATATAATATGTTGAGAAATCTACAGATGTTACAGCAAACATTTTTCTTTCTATTTTAATGGTTTCTTATATTTTAAAATGTTGAAGTTGGAGCTTGTATTGGCTAATCTTAATTTATTCACTACATTGAAAACACCAACCAATACTAATAACTTTTTATTTTTGTGAGGCCTTTCGATAGCAAGGCTATCTTCATCAGACACATAAAAAAAAGAAGAAGTTCTCATATTTTGTTTAAAATTATTACTAACACTGACAAAGTAATACTGTTGTGAAGTGCCAATGTTAAAAGCATAACTAGGATTTAACACAATTTTGCATTAATCAAATTTATATACATAGTAATAACTAAACCAAAGCCAATTCATTAGGAGAAAGGTAAACTCGATTCAATGTGTTAACTACAATTACTGTTGCGTGTTTGGTAGGTGGGTATCGACAGTTTCAATTCAGCGCAGCTGGGACTAGCATACGTTTGGGCGCAGCGCATGGCTGGTCTCAACTTTGCCTTAAGTACTGGAGGGGAGAGGTCTGTGGCGCCCAGCCAGCAGGTCAGCCAACTGTTTTTACCAGAAGCTATAAAGGCTATCAAGCGTCGGCTGCAAGCCCGAATTTCCCTCTGTATCCAGCTGCAGGCGTTAGGTGAGTTGTAAAATCGTCAACATCTTTTTAGAAATTTAACAAATTGTGTAGAAAATTTCAAAACAAAAATGTATTGCTAACAAATTGTAATCTGTGATTGGTTGTATTAGTTAGTTGCAATCATCTGTTGAAATCAAAGCACCTGTGTAATGGAAAGCATAAGTCAATGTACCTTCTTTATTTCTTATTCTATATCAATCTATACAGTCAGGTATTATTAAAGTTAGATTAACCCTCCAAGTGTTGTTCGACAAAATTTTGTCGGTCAAAACATTCCCTTGCATAATCACTTATTATAAATATATCACTTTACGTAGAATATATTAATATTCTATGTATCGATTCGATTCATGCACCATTGGATTCGGGAAGAAAAAGCCTAAGGAATACTAGTTTTATTCCTCTTTGTATTGTAGTTGCAACGTACCAAGTTCGGAGTTTGGAACATAAAAGAAAAAAAGAAAACGATGCAGTTTTATTGTGACCCCGTGCCATGTTTGTCGCTGCCGTTCGCGCTGAAGTTTTAGTAGTTTTATTTGTGTTTTAGTGTTGTGTTTAGTGTGTAGTGAGTTGTTAAGATATTGCAGTAGTGCAAATAAATATATTTTAGAATAAATAAATTTCTTTTTACTGAAATATGTTTGATGAATTATCGAATCTGTCTAGGCTATGGCAAAATGACTTGGCTAAAATTCATTTTACGTAATAAATTTTTTTATACTGTTTTCTTATGGTCAATTCAACCTATTTCATCAATTTTCAGTGATGTAAATAAATATTAACATATTTTGTAAAACTGTTTATTTTATTGTAAATTTGAATTTTTTTCTGATTGGTACGCATTATTATATTTTATTTTATAAATTTGGTATTATTCCATATATTTAGACACAGTTTATGGTTTTCTAAAACTACATAAAATTTCCCATCAGATGTAAACCATAGATTTATAAATTTGGATATAATACAAGCTTTGAAAAACATTTTATACTTTGCTGTTTGAAAATTTTTCGCAAAAGTTTTGAGTAATGACAAAATGAAAACTTTTTTTGACTCTTCAAAAAAAAAGTTATGGAATTTATTTTACTGCTGCTGTACAGTTTACTTCATTCTGAGTAATAAAATATGCAATATAACATGTATTCAAGTAAAACTGTATTATTAAAACTTTTATTAGCTAACTCTTACATATACACCCTATTTTCACATTTTATGCGAATCACTGCTTTTTGTTATATAGCGTTATTATAGTTTCATAAATTTGTATAATGCTTATGTTTTTCTGAAACTAGAATAAATTTGACACAAAATGGCTATCTCACTTTTATAGTTTTCTTACTATAACTTGGTTTGCTAGGTATGGTCCCCCCCAAATTAAAAAAAAAAAATGTAAATTTTGAATTTCATGGACAAAAATTTTTAGTAACAATTTTTTTAAGGCCAACTTTAAATGCTAATATTATTATATGTTTAATTCTGAACACAACAATATATACTTCTATATATATATATATATATATTACTTTTAATAAATTTTTTTTAACCCTTGCACGAGGCTCTAAAACATGCCGCCACTACAGGAAAAAATGACCGCCACTAGGAGGGTCAAGATCATTTTGATTTGTTATCATGTATCCTAAAGTAGTTTTTAATCTAGCTTTAGATGTTAATGTTATGATTGTCATTTTGAAATAGAAAAGAGTTAAACGCTTATACAAAGTGTTAGGTCCATATTTATAGTTTTTATGGATATATACAGAAAACTATGTATTTTATAATGCATACTTATAAGATTTTTATTCCCCTTAAACAGTCCCTTTCTTATTGTGTCATCAGTTCAATAACTAATGATAAAAAGGTCTTAAATATTTGAAACTTGGTTCGTAGATTCACCTTGAGCCAGTGACAAAATCTATTAATTTGGGTTCAAAATTAAAGGTTAAAAAATTAAATTTTTACTATGATGCTAACAATTAAATCACAGAATAAACAATTTTGTAAACATATTAAGTAAACTGTGGAAGTTAATTATATTATAACATTAACTTAATGATGCATTATGTAGCTATGGTTGGGAAGTATTGATTAAAAGCAAATGTTGAGTTTAGCTCCATTTCACCTTCTGCGTAGTGCAGCGTCTAAAATCTGACATTCTCACATCGTTGTCTGAAGAGATCCCTAAAAATTCGGTGACAAAGAAGCTCAAAATGAACCTTTGCATTATTTCGACATCAGAGATACCTAGATCACAAAATCAAGTGTAATGTAAACGAAGAGGTGTCCTCATTGTTTCATGTTCTCAGTCGTACTACTGATGATACAATTTCAGATTCCAGGCAGTGCTCTAAGCGTAAGGTGAAATGGAACTGAACTCAACATTTGAACTTGACGATAGTTTTACCAACACATTGATGAAGCTACTTTGTTGGGTTGGTTGGTTTCATAAAAAGATGGCCAGCTGATTTTAAACTGATAATTACCGTCGGCTTGGTAAAGATGTTTTTAAAGTTTTGACAGGTCCTTTCGATACTCTGTTGTATAGGTTTATTTTTATGTAAGAAACACAGTTATGAATTTAGTTATTACAGTTCATGGACATTCTGTGTAATTAAAATTTAGGTAGATAAAAATTATAAATACTGCTTTTTTATTGAATAATACACCTGCTTTCGTTAGAATTAAATGATCGATTATTAATAATAATAAAAATTAGCAAGTACAGTCATGTGACGATGTTGATACATAAACTGTTGGGTGCTTTATGACACTGGGACTGAACATCTTAGAACGACAATTCATGTATATTGATTTTGTGTTCACGTGTGACAGAGGGTGGGAAACTCCCGAACATCCCCGAGGTGAGGTCGTGTTTCCCCCAGAAGCTGCTAACGGAGTTAACCCACTGGAGTGGACTGAGCTGGACTGCTTACCAAGCATTGGGCTTCACACAGCAGCAGATCACCAGGTGCTGTGTCTCAGAACGGGACAGGTTTTACAAGGGCACCCTCACCAGAGACAATGGTGAGTGCGATGCAACTAATTGTTTCAGAAATGGCTGAATATATTTATTTATTTATTACGATTTGGTTTTTTAGTGGTGGAAAAGCCCCATTTAAGAAACACTACACTAGGATGTGCCTTAGCCAGACAAATGAATGTAGACTCTGCAGAGAAGAGGAGGAATCAGCAGAGCATATTTGGTTAAATTGTCCTGCCATTTCAAAAATTCGGAAAAGATTCCTGGGAGCATATCTCCTCAGCCCCAAGGATATCAGAGAACAGGAGCTCTCAAATCTGATAGGGTTCTGTAAAAGTCTCAGATTTTGAGGACACAAATTTAAGTAAGGGAGGCGCAAAGATCCTTTTAGGACTAAGCACGTGACAAACCATCCTTTTCCCTCAGATTAAAAATGAAACACTACATCTCTAAGTAAATTGACTTTAGAAACCAGCGGATGAAATATTTTCTGTCCAAACTGTTCCAAGAAGTAGGTAGATTTTGTGGCTTCTGAAATATTATTAATTTATTCTTCATGGGTTTACGTGTACCTCAATATCTTGGAAACCATCTGAGATACAAAAAAGGTTTATTCAATCTTATATACATTCCAGAATAAATTTTGCCTTTTCTTTACATTCATTAATAACACAGTTATTTTTAAGTTTAAATGGTTTGCCATATTGAAACAAAATGGAGTGCTAAGCTGGCCAACAAACTTAGTCAAGATATTTAAAACGTACATTTTTGTACCAAGTTTGAACTTCTTTCAGCATTCCTATCGAAATTAGTTTTGTTCCCTGCGCATTTTAGGAAAATATTTCCCTAATGGTATCAAGAGTACAATAATAATTGTAAATAATATTTTAGTGAATTTTTGAAACCTTTTGTGTGAAAATGGTGTAAATAATAAAAATAGAAATAGTGTATTTTGTAAAATTGTCATTCTGGAAACTCCACCAAATGATCATCATTGTCTGGGATAAAAACTTTGGTGCGTTAGATCGCACAAAATTATAAGTATGTTCTATGTTACTGTCAAGAAGTGTATAATAAATTATGATCGGAATTTAAACAATAATTCATATAAACATTACTACTTGCTCAATTGGTTGAAACTTTTTGTGTGTTCGTACTTACTTACATAGAACCTACCTACCTTCAAGACAATAGAGAAAGTGTTTTGTTTTATTAACAACCATAACAAGAAGTCCATTGCATATAGTGACTTCAATTTTTCATTTTTATCTCTTGGCAAGAATGCTGAATTCTTTATAAATCTCTGCCAGACTTATGGGTTTTACATGACAATCGGAGAACCCACCAGACTGAATAATTTTTTAGACAAAGTCTTTACTTCTGAAGCAGAGGACTTGGATTCAAGGGTCATTAATTTCTATATTAGTGACTGACCATCTAGGACAGCATTTCACATATGTTAGTTTGGTTTATAAATAAACCAAATAGACTTATACATAGTAGTTGTAGAGCTTTCTTTACGACAATTGTACATATCACTGATAGTATGTATATTTTTTAAGTTTCTTCTTTCCAAGCAAAACTGGAACTAAGTCTTCTGTTCAGAGAATGCTGAAGCTTGTTTTGAAGAATTTGTAAATATTTTGAAATTTAATTTCAATGCCCGTTTCTCATAGCGCGTAAAAGAGAACCTCAGATCTAATATATATAATCATAGTAAAGGTGAGTTAAATTAGTACACACCTGATATATGTTTAATTAAAGATAGGCTATCTTTTCTGTATGAGCTTACTAAAAGGAAGCTTACATATCTTTTACCTGTACCACCTTAAAAAATATGCAATGTAGACAAAAACTTACTGCAAATTAAAAATAAAAGAGATAAAAAACTATCAAATGCTGAACACATAAATAATTTTTCAAAACAGATTAAAGAGCTATGGAAAGTTGCAAATAAAAAATAAAAAAGTAGATATGAGTGTAAGCAAACTAAAGCCATACGATTTCAACTAATTTTTCATAAATGTTGGTAAAAATGTGAAAGAAACCCTAGTAAAATATCAATTTTCTGTACATAATAGTTACTTCTTCACCTTAAATTTGATTAATGGAGAAGATTTACTAGAAATAGTAAAAGAAATGTCTTGCAAAAGTAGTAAGGATCACTATGGTTTCTCTAATAGGCTTCTGAAATATATTGTAACTTATTTGTTACTCCTTTGATACCTTTAATTGATATCTACATTACACATGGAAGGTTTCCCAAAGTTCTAAAAGTCACAAAAGTTTTTCCAAAAAGAGAGTAAAAAATTATTTTAATAACTATTGGCCCATTACTATCATAGCTACACTTTCTAAGGTTTTAGAACTTGTATTGGCAAACAATAAATAAATTATTTTGTACCGAATGACGATAACACAAGGGGGTGGTGACTTCTGAGGTCGTAGTAATAAATACTCGAATTGCAAAGTTTACTTATAAGTAAGTTATAAGTTATAAGTTTATTTAATTAATGAAACTTACAAGCGCCACTTTTAGTTGGTAAATTAAATGTATGCCTTGCCACGTTGCTGCCAATTAGAGTACAAGAACTAAAAATATATATCTGATAGGTGAGCCTAAAATATCCAATGTTCTATGGAATTATGCCTATGATATTTTACTTTATAAAACTTTAAGATTTTACTTCCCTTCGCAATATGTAGACTCACAACCCGGGGGTCGGCGTCTTGGCACGAGACATTGAAGCTGTAGTCTAAGAAGGCTTATTTCTAGTCGGTAATTACTAGAAGAGGAGTAGAAGTTATGAAAGTGGTAGCTATCTACTCAAATAATACGTGAGCTCGCGGACATAGCGCGAGAGGTGAAATCGGTCACGTAGTTGGGCTGCTACAAAGGGTTACAATAAAATATTCATACGCGTGCCAATTAGGTAGTTAGTCCGCCGATAATTTAGTTCCGGAACATTGGATAAAAAATAATATTAAGTTGTACTGGCTAACTAGGTTGTGAAATGTTGCATTATATAAAATGGAACTAACTAACGGTACAATTTTGAACTTAACAAGTTAATAAGTAATTATGAGTTTGGCTTCAGGAAAGGATTATCAAGCATACATGCATTATTAAGCTTGTTGGTGAAGTTTTAGATTACTTTGAGAGAAGGAACTTTGCTGCGGTCACCTTCTGTGATCTCAACAAGACCTTCGATTGTGTTTCTCATGAGATTCTTCTGGACAAGTTGTTCAGAGTATTTATGTTCTGAACAGCATTGCTTTGTAATGATTTAGATAAGGATAATCTCCAACTGTTAATATAGTTTATGTTGTCTGATAGAGTGGAGTTAGATTTACATGTTTGACTGTTTAATGTGACAGCTCGTCTGACTATGGCCGTTGCCATCAAGAACAGCTATCCACAGTTGCCACCCGTGTTCTCATTACAAGCTGCCTATGAGAACAGGACCATCCAGGCTACAAATAATGATTCTATTCGGGTAAGAGCATTATTTTTTTGTTTCTTGAAATTAAAACTCCCTAAAATTCAAATCACATGTTCTGTAGAACGGTTTATCAAACCATAACAAATTGGTACCGATTTGCTCCAAAGTTGAAGAAATATTTATTTTTTAAATAGGCAATTCAAATTATTTTTATTTATTCTAATTGGCTTAAAGTTAGTGAAGAATATCAAGAGAGGCTGAACAAATTTTCTGTCTGTCCGTACAATACCTCAAGAATCAAATGAACTAAGACTTGAAAGTTTTTATGAAGCTTAATTTCTATGCAATATCGAGTTCGATGTTGTTACATGTCACTAAATGGATTTGGCGAAGCGTTAGCAAAAATTTTTACTTTGTCTTATGGGTAACCATGGATGGCAACAAGACAGTCACAGAATAATGAAATTTGAAAACAAACTGAGTACAACCATTGGAAATTTTAACATGAGACATGTGGCCAAATGTTATTCTGTTTCCCCCAAATGGAAACTTTTGTCTATTTATTCCCTACAATGTACAAATAAATGTAAAATCAACGAAAAGAATTGTCATTTTGCTGTAAAAAGAGATGAGTAATGAATGTTTTCCTACAAAACTTTCATTTTAAAGCATTATTAACTCTGTCAAAGGCACCAGTGTCCATGCTGCATATGACTCGTCCTTAGAACTGGTGATTGATACTTAAGAAATTCATGTTTTAATAATATTTGCAATAAACAAGCACAGCAAGCAGAGGTTGGTCGGCTTTGTGTCCACTACTTATCCACCCATTGGCCTTACCTGGGAATCTTGCTGGATAGGGAAATAAACTGGAAAAAAACACATAGACATGGTAAAGAAAAAACTTAATGGTATTTTAAGAACCTTTTATTTTCTACAAAATATGTGTACAGAGGAAGTTATGAGAATGTTATATTTTTCATTAGTAAATAGTAGATTAGAATACGGGGGAATATTTTGCTGGGGTGGAACCTATGAAACCAATTTAAAGCCTCTTCTAATGCAACAAAAGAAATTCATTCGATTAGTTAAAAGAAAATGTAGGTACGAGCCATTTCATCCATTATTTATAAGTTTAAACATTTTTCCAATTACATATTTGTTTGTGTATAAGGTTTTAAAAATATTTTATGTCACTAGTGGTAATTTGCCTGTATTAATTAATATCTACAAAAATAAATTAAGGCACAAAGACAAAATAGCAGTTCCAAAACCTAATTTAACTATTTTTAGAAAAAGCTATTGTTTTTTAGGACCTAAAATGTTTAATACAATACCAAAAGATATAAGTAATTCAAAAAATATACATATTTTTTCAAAACTATTGAAATTATGGTTATTAAGTAAACAGAATATAAATTGTCTTCTGCATACCATAAGTTAAAAAGTTTTATTCGGATCAAAGTTGCACATAAGTATAAATTTAGAATTAACATAGATATTTGATAAACAGGAGTTTTTCTAATCAAAATTAATTGTCAACATTCTATCTGAGCTATCATGAATTTAATTTAGCATGAAGGAACCTCTGCACAGGCTTTGCCTTTAGAGGCCCTATATATTCATAAAAGTATGTTTCATTAAAATATTTGTTAGTATAATCATATAACTGGTGTTTCCTTTTTTTTTTTTTTTTTTTTTTACTTTTAGTTTATTTTGATGTAAGAGTCATCATGCAAGTGGTATATTTAAATGTGTGCTAAGTACTAAATATTGTTAAATTGATTCTTAAGTTATTAGTATACAATTCTTGTACTTGTTAAAAATATGCACGGAACACTTTTATGAATAAAAATATTCTTATTCTTATTCTTACAGTATGTTCACGCAGCTCCAGCAATGGCAACAAGACAGTCACAGAATAATGAAATTTGAACCAGCTAATGTGTTAGCTGTCCTATTTTAATACATAAAATGTGGGAGTTCTCTTATATTAGTGAAAAATATATTTTTTACATTATTACGTTGCATATTTTTTATTACCATTTATGTGTGTATTATTTTATGTTTTTTAAATTTAACTATACATATATAACATATTCTGCAACCTCTTTGTTTCTGCAGTTCAACAACATTGGTTACTTCATACTGAATCTCTATACGATTGACTAATTGCCTGGTGGGCATGAAGAATCTCATTTATTTGTGCACTGTTCTAAAAATAAAAGAAACAAACTACTAGTCAAGTAAAATGTATGCTCTTCAATCTCATTAAAAACTATGTTAACACTTGGCTTGTCCCCCCTCTTACAAAAATATTACAAACACAATATTTCTGTCCACAGGATATAGAGCGTGAGGTTAATGGCTACTTCATAGAGCTTATAAAGAAGACAAAGTCAGGACACAATCTGCTCACTGCGCAGATTTTGCGTCTAATTACAAACTTTGACATTCTCCTGGAAGCTTCTTCCAATCAGGATTTTCCAAGAGACAAGATATTTGTCCAGTCCAACAGGTAAATGACTGACAGGCTAATCAGGAAGCACTTCCGTATGTATTTGTTAGAATAGCGCATGAGTGTAAATTACCCCAATAATTCCCATTCGGATTTGCAGTTAACATTACAACATAATCTTGGAATTGCTGATAAGATAGCAGAATGCAAGTCTAAAAGGTTTTGTTCTTGAATTTAGTTAATTTAATGGAATGGGTTTTAATTATAGAGATACACATAACACACAAAATTTTCAAAATGATTTCCATTTATATTGTATTTTAGGGTTTTATTTAAATAAAATAAACAATTTGGAATGTTTGACATCTTTTGTTGTAAACTACATTAAATTTTGTATGACATACATTAAATATATTTAAAATAATTAATAATAAAAACAATTAAATTTAAAATTTAGAACAACTAAAAAAATTGTTGTAACTTTCAATGTTAAAAAAATGGTGTATGCAATTTTATAATTAGAAAATGTTTAAATTAATAAACTTTCAAATCTGACAATACATTCAATATTGTCATATGTTTTAAAAAAAATGCTGAAATCATTGTCTGAACTTATAAAACATTTTAGAAATGCTTCGATAAGATTTACGAAAATACTTTTTTGTTAGTTTAAATGTGTAACACATGGCAAGAGTTGTTCCATTTTCGGACATGTAAAGTACGAAGAATATTTACAAAATTTCCAGATGAGTTGGTTTAGTGGTACATGTGCCAGACTGATAACCAACATTTACTAGTTCGATCCATAACTGAGTCAATGCTCGAGTTCTTGCTTTCTTTTAAAATCTAATGGACTGTTGCTCTTAGACTGAATGCTATTAGGGTATTTGAAATGTTATAGATTACTTAAAATTCCTAAATTCTTGTAAGAGGTTAATAAGTATTACATTTAAAAGAAATTTAGTGGTATTAATTCGTTATAAAATGACAATCGAGAATGTAGCTGAGTGCATTTAAATGCTTTTATATCTTACGTTTCTGTTTTAGGGGAGGGAAGAAATCGAGCGTGGCCGTTTAAACAATTGGACAGAGGAGAAGGGATATTCCATTTTACACAACGATGAGCACTCCACGTTCCTCGATTCTCACCATTACTTTGCCTACATAAATGTTCACTGCCCCTTTTGAGGCAAAAAAGCCATTGCTAATTTAAAAAAAATATTTTCGAATAATATTTTTTCTTTTACATTTTGTGAGAATAAATTTTATTAATGACAGTTTTATTGTAAAACTATACAATTAATTAAAAGCTTTTAAGAAGTTGGATTTTTTCTTGAAGAGGGGCAGTCCTATTGCATTATATTGTAGGTGTGTTCATTTTAATTAAATTTTGCCCTAATTCTTTTTGCAATTATTTATTTAACCTACATATTGCATGAAATTGAAGATTAAAATTATTTCCAGAACAATTCTTGCCAAGAATAATTATGTTGACAAATATAAAACACAGGTTACTAGATCATCAGGATTATTTGCGTGTGTATACTACAGGCCACAACCTTCGACTGCTGGTTCAATGGAGAGTCCCCAAAGATAAATCTAAACCAAGAAAACTATTTTCATAAATGATCAGGTATATGGAGATATTTAAGCAATAAAAGAATGTTATTGATTCTTCAAAATATACTTTTTTTTATAACTAGAGTATTAATACATAGAGAAGCAGACCACCAATCTATGATGTATAGTGGCTGAACCAAGAAACCTACCTACTTTGTTTTCACAAAACCCCCATATTTAGATCACAAAGAATTCATGACAATAATTTGTAACGCACAAAATGGCACTTCAAGGGTGGTGTAAAATTTTTGAAAAAATTTTTAAATGTAAAGGTAGTCAAGATAATTCTATGGTATTAGTTTTTTTTTATTGTAACCTCATTAAAAATGTTTACAAATCCAAATTTTTATCCAAGGTTTAAGGAAAGTACTCTTTCTAAAAATATGTTATAGTTGTCACTTTATAGCACAATTTTAATTATTAAAACAAGTTGGATTTAGGATATTCCAAGCACGAGAATCCTAAAAAATTCAAATAGCCAAGGTACATTTATTACACCTATTAATAAATAGCTCTCATAAAAAACTATTTTATTTTACAAAGTTTGGGATTATCTTACATGGCAGAGAAAACGCGCCAAAAGTACTAATTATCACAAAGTTTTGTTGCATAACAGCGTTTTGAACTTTTGTAATTGCTCTAGGTTCTTAGTAAATTAATTTAAAATATTTTAAGTAATTATTAATCCAACAATTATGTTATTTTATTAACCTTATTTCAAGAAGTTCGAACTATCCATATTTTCCAAACAGAGTACTACCCTAGAACTGAAATTTTCTACAGCCATTTAAAACCTCTCCATTTATTGGTTAATCAGCAGCCCCTGATTCGTTGCATTATCATTGAATACTGAAATTGTGAATGGAAGCTTAATTCCAAAACTGCAATAATTCACAGAATTTTTGATTGCAGGCAAGATATGTAATATTTAGTTGTAAATAAATATTTTTTGTTTTGAAGGGAAAAAGCAAGCAAAGAAGACCTCAAAGTGAGCTGTGAGTCTAGCACCTGAACATATACTAAAAACACTCAAATTGTGGCCACTCAAGATTGTAACAAAGGAAGATACTGATCTTGATTCAGATACTGTCGTCAAAGCAAACTGTGAGTCTAGTACATAAAAAATACTAAAAAGGCTCAAATTGTAGCCACTCAAACTTGTTACAAAGGAAGATACTGATCTTGATTCAGATACTGTCGTCAAAGCAAACTGTGAGTCTAGTACATAAAAAATACTAAAAAGACTTAAATTGTGTCCACTCAAGCTTGTTACAAAGGAAGATACTGATCTTGATTCAGATACTGTCCTCAAAGCAAACTGTGAGTCTAGTACATAAAAAATATCTAAACGACTTAAATTGTGGCCAATCAAGCTTGTAACAAAGGAAGATACTGATATTGATTCAGATACTGTCCTCAAAGCAAACTGTGAGTCTAGTACATAAAAAATACTAAAAAGACTTAAATTGTGTCCACTCAAGCTTGTAACAAAGGAAGATACTGATCTTGATTCAGATACTGTCCCCAAAGCGAGCTGTGAGTCTAGTATTTAAACAAACACTAAAAAAGGCTCAAATTGTGGTCACTCAAGTTTGTAACAAAGGAAGATACTGATCTTGATTCAGATACTGTCCTCAAAGCGAGCTGTGAGTCTAGTACATAAACAAATACTAAAAAGGCTCAAATTGTGGCAATCAAGCTTGTAACAAAGGAAGATACTGATCTTAATTTAGATACTGTCCTCAAAGTGAGCTGTTAGTCTAGTACATAAAAAATACTAAAAAGGCTCAAATTGTGGCCACTCAAGATTGTAACAAAGGAAGATACTGATCTTGATTCAGCTACTGTCCTCAAAGCAAACTGTGAGTCTAGTACATAAAAAATACTAAAAAGGCTCAAATAGTAGCCACTCAAACTTGTAACAAAGGAAGATATTGATATTGATTCAGATACTGTCCTCAAAGCAAACTGTGAGTCTAGTACATAAAAAATACTAAAAAGGCTCAAATTGTGGCCACTCAAGCTTGTAACAAAGGAAGATACTGATCTTGATTCAGATACTGTCGTCAAAGCAAACTGTGAGTCTAGTACATAAAAAATACTAAAAAGACTTAAATTGTGTCCACTCAAGCTTGTAACAAAGGAAGATACTGATCTTGATTCAGATACTGTCCTCAAAGCGAGCTGTGAGTCTAGTATATAAACAAATACTAAAAAGGCTCAAATTGTGGTCACTCAAGCTTGTAACAAAGGAAGATACTGATCTTGATTCAGATACTGTCCTCAAAGCGAGCTGTGAGTCTAGTACATAAAAAATACTAAAAAGGCTCAAATTGTGGCCAATCAAGCTTGTAACAAAGGAAGATACTGATCTTGATTCAGATACTGTCCTCAAAGCGAGCTGTGAGTCTAGTACCTGAACATATACTAAAAAGGCTCAAATTGTGGCCACTCAAGCTTGTAACAAAGGAAGATACTGATCTTGATTCAGATACTGTCCTCAAAGCGAGCTGTGAGTCTAGTACATAAACAAATACTAAAAAGGCTCAAATTGTGGCAATCAAGCTTGTAACAAAGGAAGATACTGATCTTAATTTAGATACTGTCCTCACAGTGAGCTGTGAGTCTAGTACATAAAAAATACTAAAAAGGCTCAAATTGTGGCCACTCAAGATTGTAACAAAGGAAGATACTGATCTTGATTCAGCTACTGTCCTCAAAGCAAACTGTGAGTCTAGTACATAAAAAATACTAAAAAGGCTCAAATTGTGGCCACTCAAGCTTGTAACAAAGGAAGATACTGATCTTGATTCAGATACTGTCCTCAAAGCGAGCTGTGAGTCTAGTACATAAACAAATACTAAAAAGGCTCAAATTGTGGCCACTCAAGCTTGTAACAAAGGAAGATACTGATCTTGATTCAGATACTGTCCTCAAAGCGAGCTGTGAGTCTAGTACATAAACAAATACTAAAAAGGCTCAAATTGTGGTCACTCAAGCTTGTAACAAAGGAAGATACTGATCTTGATTCAGATACTGTCCTCAAAGCAAACTGTGAGTCTAGTACATAAAAAATACTAAAAAGGCTCAAATTGTGGCCAATCAAGCTTGTAACAAAGGAAGATACTGATCTTGATTCAGATACTGTCGTCAAAGCAAACTGTGAGTCTAGTACATAAAAAATACTAAAAAAGACTTAAATTGTGTCCACTCAAGCTTGTAACAAAGGAAGATACTGATCTTGATTCAGATACTGTCCTCAAAGCGAGCTGTGAGTCTAGTACCTGAACATATACTAAAAAGGCTCAAATTGTGGCCACTCAAGCTTGTAACAAAGGAAGATACTGATCTTGATTCAGATACTGTCCTCAAAGCGAGCTGTGAGTCTAGTACATAAACAAATAGTAAAAAGGCTCAAATTGTGGCCACTCAAGCTTGTAACAAAGGAAGATACTGATCTTGATTCAGATACTGTCCTCAAAGCGAGCTGTGAGTCTAGTACATAAACAAATACTAAAAAGGCTCAAATTGTGGTCACTCAAGCTTGTAACAAAGGAAGATACTGATCTTGATTCAGATACTGTCCTCAAAGCGAGCTGTGAGTCTAGTACATAAACAAATACTAAAAAGGCTCAAATTGTGGGTCACTCAAGCTTGTACTGAAGAAAAATACTGATTTTTGATTCAGATACTATACATTTTTGTGAGACTTCAGGAAAAGTTATGTTTTACAGTATTTGTTAGTTACGGTTAACTTAATTTAGTTTGCTGAAACGTCAGCGAAACCTATCATTCAAGGAGCTGATAAGATTTCTTCTTTGTTTGCACGATATAACGAGATCGAATTGTGCTGTGGACTTAAAATTTTGCATGGAACATGATGTCTATATTATATAGGTAACATAGAGTTTGATAATGGTGCATGTTCTGCCATGTGATTTAACTGAGCATTAGCAAAACCTAACTATCCAAAGGATATCTTGAGAATGGATTGAGCTATAGACGCTTGCTATCACTCGGGGGTGATCAAATTCTCCATATGTCTTTCAGTTTGTCTGCCCTTTAATTCAAGTACTATCAATTCTTGTGAGCCTCCTGGAATGTTATGTTAAATTTCTTAAATAAGTTTAACTCCATAACTAATGGTTGAGTGGTAATGGAGCTTACCACTCAGGGAGATGGAAACATTTTTTGTCTTATCGGTAATTTATTTCTATGACCAAGTTATAAATTATTTTATTTTACGTTCAGAGGCAGATACAAAGCACAAAATTGGACATGATCTTCATGTAAGGTTAAACCGTAACATAAAAGATGCAGCTCTCTTAATGAGAGGTCACGGATTCGATTCACAAGGAGGTCAATAAAAGGTTTGCAAATGCGTTTTGGCGGTTTTCTCTTACAAACATTAGTAGAAAAAGATAACAAGCTCTGGAATGATGGAATTGCCCTTTCATGATAGAAGGCTGATAATTGAAAAAGAGAGAAAGGTCCTGGACTGGAGACCTGACATAAAAGGTTAACACATTCACTACGATGGATCCACATTGCTACTACTATCCCCACTATCGTAAAATCAGTGTATGACTCATGTAGCAGTCAAGGTAACAACATATAATAAAGCTGGAGATGTGTTGTAGTTTAACACATTGAATGCGGCAGAGGCACACTGCTACTACCCCTGCTGCCCTATAATCAGTACATGACTCGTTTCTCAGTGCAGGTGTTAAATACATAAAATATAGTTAGAGATGTTCCGTACTTTAACACATTGAATGTGGCAGACGCATAATGCTACTCTCCCCCTGTCCTAAATCACATTACAGTGGCATTTTAAACTATGCTAAACATTTTTAAGGGAAACCCATTTATACAATTTTATGACCTCCCCAGGGATTGAACTTGTGACCTCTCGGTTAAAGAGCCACAACCTTATCTCTATGCTACAGTGAAATAAAGAGGAACATGAGATTCAACATAGGCTATGGTAAGTTAAATCTAATTTTGATGATACAAATTTTATCTGAACTTTAAATCCTAAATTCCTTGTTTCATTTAATGGCCTGTGCGTAGACTCCAGTTGAAATTATTAGGATTAGAATTTTATCTTGAGCAGCGTATAGATTAATTTTATAAATTTTTTAATTGAAAGAAGTTATTTGAAGCAGAATAAATATGGATATGACTTAAGAATTCTGATAATTAGCAATATTGTAGAGAAAGTAGACAAAAACAAATAAAAATATTGAGTGAACAAAAATTAATAAAAATAGTATAATTACTTTTGTAAATGGATTTTTATATCTATAGTTTGGAGAGGAGAGGAGAGAGGACAATCCCGTCAGTCAGTTGTCAGTTAGTCTATGTCTGTCTGTAGTCAACAGAGATAAGTGACTGGGCCCCTCACGGCTTATAAGAATCAAAAACTCCTTGACATTTTTATTAAAAACCTCAAGAGAGGGAGAATCAAACAGCTTGAAATTTCTAAAACTATAGAATAATCAACATATAAAATGTGTGCTAGATAAAAAACTGTTTGCTGTCGCAAATGATTTGTGTTGGTGAATAGTGTTAATTCCGACTATATTTGTATATCTTGTGTTATGAAAATGTGGGATTATAGGACAAATTGAGCCGAAATGTTTGTAAATATGAATAAATAAGACTAATAAAATTTTTTTAACGGCAGAAGAATTCCTGTTTCTTGAAACAATAATTCAGAGGGATATCTTTTACACTTCGCAAAGCCGGCTTTTATAGAATAGATTTCTGAACTATAGCTAAACGTTTAATATGTAAAGGAAAAGCACCCCTCAAGCTAGAATGCCATAAGAAAAAAGGGATTACATAAGCAAAATAAACAATTTTAGTTTCATCAAATGCCATTTAACTGCCTAAAAGCAAATATATATTTTCTTACTTTATTAAAAAAAAATTAATGTGCTCCATCCATTTAATTTGAGAATCAAAACAACACACCCAACTAATTGTATGACAACACTTTCTCGATTTTATTACAGGCACAGGCATTGTTGTAGTGATTATTACAATTATGAATAATTAAATCGTATTAGTTGTAATCTGAATTTGATGTAAGAGAAAGGGGCAGAAATTTAGTTTTTGAAACGTTAAGTGATAAAAACATTTTATTCCATCTATTTTTACATTGTCATGTGGTCAATTTAAAGATTTATTTTGAACATCCTGCCAAGATTTACCTTTGTTAATAATTAGCGTGTCGTCAGCAAAAAGAAATAGTTTACCATGAATCTGCAGTTTTGAAATGTTGTTAATATATATAAAAAATAATATAGGACCCAGCGTACGTCAAAGTTAAGTCATCTTTATTTACATGTACATAGACCCTTTCAATGCAAAACAGATATAAAAAAAACCACTATAGTGATGCAAAGTTCACTTTTAACACATGACTAAAATTTAGATTGTTCATTAACCAATGAAGTTTTATGGAGACTTCTTCAATAATTGAAGGATATTCTTCAGGACTTCTTCAATAATTATTTTAGAGGCCAGTGGGGCAGAGCCTGAGTAATTGTTGTCATTATATCTGGTATCTTTACAATGTCTTTATATCTGGCACTCAAGGTTTAAAATGAATTTCGTAAAGCTATCTTATTTTCTTCACAGTTCAAGAAATCTACTGGGGACCGATTTGCTTACATGCGTTAATCTTTGATTTGTGATTAATAAACGTAGATTTGAAAAACTTTGTATTACTCGAAATACTATGTTTCTTTTTTTATATTATTTTATAGAAAACTTTGTTTGTTGTTAACTTACTTGATGTAAATTTACCAAGATTTATATATTGACTTCCTTGACATCAATAAGAACAATTGATGTACACAGAGTAAAAAAATGATGAAAGAGTAAATTGATGTAAGAGTTTAAAATCCCTACATGTAGTGATATGGGCCTAGAAGATTCTCAGTAAGAGGAAACTTGTGAAACGGGAATATTGCCCCGAGTATTTCTTTGGCTCCAGAAAATTCCAAATAATTAGGAATCTATAACAATTTTTAGATTTTGAATGATTTAACTCTTTACTAACAGTTAAAGAACCTTTAAACTAGGTTAAATAAGTAAGATTCATTTTAATCCGAAAATTATCATTCCATGCAATAATATACAATATTCTGGGAATTATAGAACTAAATGGATTTTCTTATCCTAAACCGTTACTAAAAACTCAAACACTAAACCAAACATTTTTTTTTAAAGAAATTTCTCCTTGGAATTCATGTTTAAACATTCTACGTCCAAAATATTAAAAAACTACATATTTTTATAAATTTAGTGTTTCTTTATATTTTTTCAGCTTTACAATTTGTAATTGTTAGGCGAATTATTGCTAATATTGCCATAACTATTTAGTACAATAATGTTTTAATACACAATAGGGGAATTAAAGCTTAGTATGATATTTGCATAATTATGTGATCTTTAAAACATAAAAAAAACAAAAAATGTGCTTATGATACAAAAACCTAAACCTATATCTAAATATTTTATTTATTGTATAAATAAAAAGTAAGTAATAATATTTTTTAAACATAAAAGTGTTTTTTTTATCACACGATATCTACACTGACCTATTAGTTTGAGCAATTATGCTTTTAAAATTACAAATTTCCAAGAATTGTATTTAAACTATAATTTTATTTTTAAATATATTATAGTCTGATTTCAGCATGTAATTACTGCTGTGGCCGAATTATTCACAGTTCACTTTAGACAACTTGCTAAGAAGTCATAAATTACTGGTAATATATGAATTGTGAGAATTACCCGGCATTATTTCCTTGCTTTAAATTTTTGGGAATTTTACATCAGTACCTACATGGTGATTTACAAATTTTTTACTACTCATGTAGTAAAACTATTATATTTTAAAAAAAACCAGATATTCCCAAAAATTTTGGGTGTAGTACTAATTATCTAAAAAACTGAGTCGCAATGTTCTGGAATTTGTGTAGGCCTACTCAATTTTTCAGCAAGCCAGAGCTAGTATGTGATAACCCCTTGACAACAGTAGGCTACCCATGACACACCATGGCATCATAACTTTTTACGTAAATACATTTTATTCATGAAATTGACTGCTTTTAGCAATCATATAAGGTTAAATAAATACCATTCTCAAAAAGATATTTAGGTAACCATATATTGAATGGCTGAATGATAGGCTGAGCTTCAACATGTTAATTTCACTTAGTGCCTTATTTCGGCTGCAGTATAATAAGCGGCCACCACGACAATCAAGTTATTGATATTTCTGATTTATTCTTAACTACCGAACAAACCAAAACATCAAACCGAATCATGTTATACGTATTTCATATTATGGTAGTTCTGCAATTTTTTTATATTGAAAAAAAGTTTAAATTGATGATGACTTAAAAAACTATGTAACTTATGTGTATACAAAAAACAACTTGTAAAACTTCTTATTATTTTAACAGATCTGTATCTCATAGCTTGTGACACAAATAACAAAGGTCATTGCCATTGTAGGTGCGGTGGGTAGGGTTATGATAAGCGGACCCGGTTTTTTATATCGAAATTGGCAAACGATATTACTTAATCATAACCGTCTATATAATCAATCGATACTGATTAATTATTTTGAATAATTAACTTAAATAATCTACATCAACAGCTGTTAAACACTTTCAAATAATACACGCAAGGTAATATTTCAATTTTACATAATTAACATTTGATTATTAAATATAGCAGTCAATTTTAGAAAACTACACGAAATTGCTTTTGAAATAAGATATGTTTTTAGTGGCTTCAACATGTTGTATTCGCACCGAAAACCCAATGTGAAAATTTTGGGAAAAGAAACAAGTGTAACTGTGAGAGTAGCAAATATGGTCGTCTTCAGTTTTCCTAATTTTGATTATAATAATTTGTTTGACCACTGTAAATATTCAATTCATATTTTAATTTAAAACATACAATTGTTTTTGAACTATAGATACTTTTATATCGATTGATAGTCTAGGATTTGAGATGCGAATATTAGGTATCGATGGTTACATTCTTCGATATAAAAAACCGGGTCCCCTTATCGTACCCTACCCGTTGCGGTCATTACTTAAATACCACACATATGATTTTATATGGTTTGAATTGTCTAAACAATATTGTTATAATACATTAAAACAGTTACCAGTAAATTTGATGTAACAAAACAGTACAAAACAAGATTGGTTTTGTATTAGTTTGGCTATTTCTAATTGATAGTTTGATTGTCGTGGTGGCTGCTTATTATACTGTAGCCCTAATTTTTCTTACTTGTCATGCATGTGTTTTTTGTGATGTAATATAACACAATGACTGCGACGAGCTTACATTATTAATTACCCTGCTGTTCTGAAGTCTGTACAGGACTCATGTTATAGCGAAGTTGTCACCATTTTCACTGCTAGTATATACTGAGTGACATTGTAAACATATTATTAAGCCTCTGCACCAAAGCCAACATGTTAATAATGTATAATATAGCTACAGATATATCATAACTTGAACACATTGACAGTGGTGTAAGCTCATTACTAATTATCCGGCTGTCCTAAAGTCGGTACATGTCTCATGTTACAGTAAAGGTGTTCATTAATTCATTTTTGTACTTCCAAGTAAAGTTAATTCATAATTAGCCTAACATATTTTTTTCTATTTTAATTATACCTGGCTTGTTTTAAAAGCTTAGTTTTTGTTTTTCTTATTAATGTACTCAGTATACAATATTATAGTAGGCTAGTTGTCATCAATGCCTTGATGAATTATGATCTATAGTAGACTATTATCTAAGTTTATTAGTAAATATAAGTTTACATTTTATTTTTTTAAATATAACATTCCATTCTAATTGTAGCAAAATGTACTTAGAGCTCTAATTCTAGCTAAAGCTTTGAAAAATGTAAAAATAAATTTCTCTGACTAACATAGGCTAATCAAGGCACAGAAAACATTACGCTTTTTTAATTTGAAAAAACAAGTTGTATTTTAAAATATAAATTCCATGTTAAAAAATTTGTTAGCCTAACCATACATATTATTGATGTATACAGACAAAGGCTAGGTCAATGTTACATAAATTCTCATATAAACATTATGTTTCAAAAGGCTAAAAGCTTATGTTACACTTTTTTACACAAATATTTTATAATAATTGATCATTTGAGACCTATCGCTTTAATTCTACAACACATTCAGTTCCTGGATATTCCGGAAGTCGCAAGTCATACTTCTCACCAAGTTTAGGAGGCACAAATCGCCCCCCCAAATAGTGATACTTTCCTTGGAAGAATTCTGCACACTTCTTAGGGGGCAGTGAGAGATATCAAGAGCTCAGGTTTAAGTCCATTAGCTGGCGGTCCTGTTTCTACATGCCACCCACTAGGAATATCGATACTGCAAAGACTTATAGAAATTTTGTTAAGAGTATCCAGAAGCTTTTCAAATTCTGGTCGAACAGGTGGCCGAAAACTAAATCCAAACACAGCGTCGACAACTACATCATAATTGGAGTTTATATCTTTTTTCATTTGGAAGTACATCCAGGAAAGTAATATTCATATTAGTACATTGATATGTTAGATTGTGGTATAGTTCCTTATCTGTACGTTTTGGATAATAAACAGCAGGATTGAAGCCAAACAATTTCAAGTGTCTTGCACAAACAAGTCCGTCTCCCCCATTATTTCCCGGTCCACAACAAATTAACACATTCTTTCGTGGTTTAGACTTGTAACAATGGAATATAGCAGTAGCACAACTCAAACCAGCTAGCTCCATTAGTTGATCTACACTAAATTTGTACTCATTGAACAACTCCAAGTCCACATTAATGGCTTCTTCCTGATTTAAATATTTCACCATGGTTTGTGAGTTAACACTAGAATTAATGGAAATAGCAGCTAAACCAGAATTAGAAATTAATTTTGGTGTTTGACTCTGAAAACACACTAGGTTTTAGTTTTGAGATTACAGTGGGAAAATGTTTCACAACACTGTGAGTGTATCGGAACCTATCAAGCATTACTGTGTCATAAACATTAAAGATTAATAGAAGAGATTACTCGAAAATAATGAACTGTTCAAATGTAAAGATGAATAAAATTGCCACTGGCGGTCGCTTATTGCCAACAACTTGAACATGAACACAACTTAGGTTAGGATATATCATTGATCATTCGAAACTCAATTCAACAATCTCACATCAGCTGAGAAGTGATAGATAACTGATAATTACATGGCACAAAATTTCTCTATGGACAAGCAGAAACTCGATTTTGATTGTTCTTTTTATACAGATTCTTGTCTTTTATTAGCATCTTATATTTCCCCCTCTTGTTCTTATTACAACCTTGAGGGAGCCTACTCATTTTCATTATACAATATTGAATATCTCCTTGTTGACTCTTCAATAATATTCTGTTTTTAGGCTAGCCAATGTTTCGTGGGATTTACCAGTTCTGATATTTTTTTTCAAAGTATCCAACACGTTATTCCCAATATCAGATTAACTTCAGACCCACTGTACACTTCAGTATAATAAGGGGTTTTTTACTCAATCCAGACCTGAATTAATTTTAAGCGGACAAACACATTGTATAGCATAAATGGTTGTAATATCTTTAATGATAAACAATCGTTCATTAAAAAAGAATTATTATTCTAATCACTAGTGTTATCAGATGTACACTATATACTGTACAAAATGCCAGATAGAAGAAAAAGAAAGTTATTTCTTGGTAATATATTATTGTTTAACACAAGGATTGTCAATTTAAACAGACAAATTGATAAAACAGTTCTTAAAACTGAATGAACTTTCACACGTGTGAAAGGATGTGTCGAAGATGTCATCCATTTCCAGGTTGGTAAAATAAAACATTGGCCAATACTAATTGTAAAATTGTACACCAGACCAGACATGAATTAGTTTTTAGTCAACAAAAAATACATTTTATAGCACATCATGATTGTACTAACCGTAACAACAAACAATCATTCATTAAAAAAAGGATGATCAATCTATTACTGGTGCTATCAGATATACACTATATGTACAAAATGCCAAATAGACGGAAAATTAAAATTATTTTTGCTGTAATATACTGTATTGTATATTCTATTTTAAAGTACACAAAATTGATTAAACACATTATTAGTTCATAAACTGAATGATATTAACATTCAGATGTATCAAGGATGTCATCCATTTTCGGGTTAGTAAAATGAACGCTGGTCAGTACCGATACTAGTCTTAAAATTGTAAGTACTTCGGTATTATTCGGAGGCCACCATTGTTGGAAGAGGTTTTTTTTTATCAAAGATCTAAAAACCCAAATTATTAGAAATAACAAAGTTTATTCGATTTACTGTGAAAAAATTGCATGTCCAACGTAATCTGAAAGGTTGGACGATCTGGGATGTAATCTAAGGTCGGAAAAGTACCGATTGGAAATGCCCCTGGCCATCAGTCCGGGCTTTATCTAACTTCAAATAATGAAAGGTTTCAGGTTTTTACTGCAAGTCTAACTCCTACAGAAGACACGAAATATTCAATGTGGAAAACTACTAAACACATGACTATTCCAAGAGTGCCGATTCCTCCGATTATCTTTGCCAGGTGGTGGCTGGGCCAAGAACCACAAGGAGAAAGCTGAAGTATTCGCTACGCACTTACGCGATGTGTTCAAGCCCAGTGACTCAGCTCAAGCTCCTGACCCAGAAATTGAATACTTATTAGAATCAACCTACCCAACTATCACTTCCTGTTCAGCCCTTTACTCCCTCTGAAGAAACTGAAATAATTGTGAAACAATTGAAGCCGTACAAAGCTCCTGGGTATGACCTCATTACAGGAAGGATTTTAAAAGAACTGCCGAGGAAAGCTATTATGTTTTTTACTTTTGTCTTCAACGCAATATTGAGAATTGAGCATTTTCCAGCCCAGTGGAAATTATCGGAAATTGTCATGGTAGCTAAACCTGGGAAGCCTCCACATCAGGTTAGTTCTTATAGGCCCATAAGTCTATTGCCTGTGACTTCAAAAGTTTTTGAGAAGCTTTTTCTAAAACGATTTCAGCAAGTTATTGATAGCGGCAACCTTATCCCCAACCATCAGTTTGGTTTCCGCCAGAACCACTCTACCATTGAGCAGATTCATCGTGTGGTCAATGTAGTGAAGGAAGATCTGGAAGCAAAAAGATACTGCTCGGCTGTTTTTCTTGATATCAGTCAGGCTTTTGACAAAGATTGGCATGAGGGTCTCTTCTATAAATTAAAACTAATTGTTTCTCATTCTTTCTTTAATGTCATCAAGTCCTATTTGTCAAACAGGTTTTTTCGAGTCAAATTTCAAGACGAATACTCCGGCCTCCACAAAATTGAGGCGGGCGTTCCACAAGGCAGTGTATTGGGTCCCATCTTCTACACCCTCTTCACATCTGACATACCTGTACGAGCCGATGTCACCATGGCCACCTTTGCTGATGATACCGCTATACTAGCCTCTCTCATGAAGTCCCAGGAACTGCATCCCAACGACTACAATCTGAGCTGGATGACTTGTCGGAGTGGCTTGTGAGATGGAGGGTGAAGGTTAATGAAACTAAGTCCACTCATGTAACTTTCACAACAAGGCCTGCTAACTGCCCACCTGTCTCTCTTAATAATGTCCTCCTCCCCCAATCTGAAGAAGTGAAATATCTGGGTATGCATCTAGACCGAAGACTAACTTGGCGTTCTCATTATCTGGCACAAAAGATTATTTTTAAACTCAAAATTTCAAAAAAATATCCTGGCTTTTAAACAAGAGGTCGAAATTATCATTAAGAAATAAGTTGTTAGTATACAAGGTGATTTTGAAACCTGTTTGGACTTATGGTATACAGCTTTGGGGTACAGCCAGTAACTCCAACATCGAAATTCTCCAACGTTTTTCAGTCTAAAGTCCTTCGGAACGTCCTGGAAGCTCCGTGGTATATAACTAATCAATTAATACATCAAGACACCAAAATTCCCACAGTAAAAGAGGAAATAACTCGTTACAGCAAGAAGTACCAAGACAAGCTGTATTCTCATCCGAACTACCTTGCGATGAACCTGTTGGATAATAGTGCGTCAGTTACACGTCTGAAGAGACACTCAATCCTGGACTTACCTCTTAGGTTCTAATTTCAAACTTTCCTGTTTATTTGTGTGAGCTCTATCGCTGGATAGAGTCTAACTCGTGTTAATTTTATTATTTTATCTAATTTACTTATTGTTCTAAGAATGTCTGAACAGATTGTAAATAAAATTGTCAAAAAAAAAAAAAATAATAAAAAATAAAGGGGGGGGAGAGCAGGAGCTCGACCACGCCTACCGCCACCCCCTCTTTCACTGCTCGATCTATTTTCTTTACAAGACACAAGTGGGAACCGAGTGCTTCCCTGCATTGGTGTTATTGGAGAATCACGCTATGTTTTGTTACTCACGGGATTAAGGAATAACAAATATTATTTATGTTAATAATAGTGCATTTCACATTAGTGCTGTTTTATATGTTTATATAATTAAGCAAGTATTTTAACAAAATTTTATTGTTTAAAAGCTGTTGTTATTACTACTGAGTTTTTAAACCAGCTGTTATGAAACTCTTTGTTCGGTACATTGTTTGAATAAAGTCAATGTTTTGTGTAATATAAGCACTTGTGTCTATGTTAACCGGTATATGTTTTCCACCTTTTTTTAAATCTCATTTAAGCCTCAGCGTGAGCTATGCCGGCTTCGAAGTGCATTGTTTTTTCTATTTTCAAAGTACAAAGTACATGATTGGACCTCCCCGGGATTTGAACCCGTGATCTCTCGGTTAGGGAGCCGAGACTATAACCATTAGTCTACGGAGAAGGACTAATTTTCCGTCTTCAAAATATTTTGAAAAGTCAGACCTGAAGAGGTTAAGATCTGGACTTGGGCGGCCATTTAGTATTTATGCCAACCTCCTGAGGATAGTCCCGGACCATTGATTTTGTGGTTTATTATTGTTACGCTTGAGTCTCAGGTAAATAGAAATAAATATGTCTATATACTATTCTGGCATGTACATACGTTTGTGCATTCAAAACTGGATAGGATGTCCTACGATCTCTGTGCGCGTATTAAAATTCGTATCCTATAGGAGGGGCAGGCCTGGACAAGACTTTTGCATACACGTTTGTGTCAATCTGGAAAAGATTAATACTGGTTTCAACTGTGAATATACCCTTATTCAGATTTTTCAATGTTTCATGTTGCAGCTGACGTGGTTGTGAGCAAAACGAATTGTGAGTTGACAATTCGAAGATTTGCAGTGAGTAGGAGACCTAGCACTGACCTAATCACCTCTGAGGCTTTTACGTACTGTATGACTTGAAATGTATATCATACTGAAGTACCTTGAGATGTACAGTACACTAATGGGAGAAAATTGTAGACTTTCAGAGCTCATATTAATATTTTATTAATACTGTTATGACTTGAAATGTATATCATACTGAAGTACCTTGAGATGTACAGTACACTAATGGGAGAAAATTGTAGGACTTTCAGAGCTCATATTAATATTTTATTAACCCACACTGATTATAAAGCAGATACTGTGCCTTTAATGAGTTTGTGGTTAACTGATCCGATTATACGTTATAATTTCATCCCTCAACACAGTTATAATCCCATAACACAAATATTATTTCTTTAACACGAACACTTCCTTTCCCAATTTTCGCTAAGGACCAGAATAAATTTCAAAATAAACACACTTCCATTTCATGGATATTTCAACCATTTCCCTAGACCACTGGACATCCCATAGTGTGGTATTGAACTCAACGATATGTGTTGTCTCTGCGAACCCTCCTAAAACAATTCCAAATTAATTTGCTTCAAGGCGAGACATTAATTCATATTAAATAAAAAGAATAATTCCGTGACCTAAGGGTAGAAACAAATTAACTTTGTTATATCTTCAACCATATATTAAATTTACAATTGCCATGAGATTCTCTGTTTAATAATAACTTAAATACACACCAAATTTATTACTTAAGAGCTCCGTTTAGTAGCTCCATATTAGGACTCTTGGCTGAGACATGAAATTCACTACACTTATACCGTATAAGTGGGCGTTTTACTTAGTCACGAAAAAATATAAAGAGAGTTTCGTAATGATAATTTTATCATACTATCAAATAATAATTTGTTATAACATATTGTACATACTTTCCTAACAAGACCCATACAGCTTATTACTTGTAGTCTGTTTTCATATAGATTTTGACAGTAAGATATTAATCAATAAATCATTGCTTCACTTGTACATGAAGTGCAGAGAGACGAAATTAAGATAAAACATTAGAAATCGACCACATGTGATGCCTGTTACCAGTGGCGTAGCGAAGGGGGGGGTCCAGGGGGTCCGGACCCCCCCCGAAATTTTAAGACATATTAAAAAATAAAGCATGGAGCAGGAGAAAGAAGGACAGTTATCATTACTCTTGTCTACAAACATTAAAATTGATTGATTTCATTGATTGAAGTGACCGTTGTTAAAAATATAATTGTCCTTTCATCATAAAGTATCAAACGATACTTTTGGGCTCGGCCTTTCGGATAGTGTAGTGTAATCACGGTATTTATTTCTATACAGCGCGGGTCACGTGACGTCGCAAAGTCAACCTGAACCGTAACACGACGAACAGTTTAAATTAGCGACCACTTCGTTCAAATTCGTCGTGGGGACGTAAAGTGACTGCTTAGAATTAAGTTACGACGTTGAATTTTAGGTGTCATTAACACTGTAAACGTGTATATAATTATTGAAAAAAAATCACTTTCGGACGGAAAATACACTTGAAAACTCTACTGATTTAGAACTTCAACTAATTTGAACTTCAATGATTGAGGCAAACGTGGGGTTTTCGATTGAGTTAGGACGACGGTTTTTGTTATCATTAAACTGTACACCGTACCTATATAATTATCGAGAAAAAAATCACTTCCGGTCCGGTAAATACCGAAGAAAAGCTCTCTACAGATTCAAGTTTTGACAATTTTGGATTTCATTGGTTGAGTGGTTGAGGTAAAAGTAGTACTTATAATTAATTATGTTAGGACATTGAATTTAGAGATTAATTCAACGCCGACTAATAAATATATAATTATCGAGAAAAAAAAACAAAAATAATCACTTCCGATCGGAATATACTAAGGAAAATAAAAAAATACCTCAGTCAGTGAAATCCAAAGTAGTCGGAACTTCTTATCTGTAGAGTTTTTCCGGTTAATCACTTTAAATTAGCGACTTTTTTCCTATGGAGTCCCACAGGGATCTATACTTGGACCAGTCTTGTTCCTTGTGTACATCAGCAGGGCGGAAACTCATCGCTCCTGAGAGGGAAAAATGGTCCAGTATGTTGACGATACAAACGCTCTGCATTAAAGCTCCAACAAAACATGAATTAGAAAATCATTTCCTTTTTAGAACTGAATTCATGTATTCAGTTTTTTTCTAAATTAAATCTGAGGACCAACAACTTTCAAATCAAAATGCAACTAAATTTCTGTTTGCGGCAAAGAGAGATTGAGGATCGCGCTGCTGTGATGGCGGACGATTGTCTTCATAGAGGAAACTGATTCCACCAAGTTCCTCGGAATGTACCTTAATCGAAGTCTGAATTGAGACAATCACATTGAAAGTACCTGCTCAAAGGTTTCTTCAGGCATTTATGCTCTACGGAACCTTTCAAAATTTGGATGTACTAAAAATGGCCTACTTCGGCTTTGTACACCACCCCATCTAATGTACAGAGTTGAGGCTATGGGGCAGCTGTTCTAAATACAAATTTTGAGCGAGTATTTAGAAGTCAAAATGAAAGCATGTCCGCATCATTTCAAAATTGAAATCTCCGAAATTCATGCAGAGATGCTTTAGGGAGCTTGGATTTCTAACTTTGCCCTGTCTCTACATCCTCGATGTCGCCCTGTACTGCCGATTTAAGTGCGAGTTCGTTCCGGGGCAGGGACGTCTATCAATATGGGACAAGAGGCAGGGACAACCTTCGGTTACATCCGCACAGAACAGCCGCATTCAACCGTTTGCCATCCGAGGTTGGTGTTTAAGTGATCAACAAGCTCCCTGAGGAAATCAAAATTTATGAATGAACCAACAAAAATTTAAAGCTCGATTGAGACACTTTTTGGCGTCCAGGGTGTTTTATTCAGTGGAAGAGTTTATGATGAGCCGCTGAGATGAAATTTAAAGTAATTCGGTCATCCTCTATTTCTGGTGGTAAAATTTAGAAGATTTTAAAACGTATGGCTGTAAGTATGTATCAGTCTTAGGAATGAGTGTGGACTGTGGTATGAACGGGTATGAATGGGGGCAATTTAAAATAGATATACATATTTCTAAATAATTTAATTTGACGATTGTACGCAATTTTTATTTATTGTTTGACACAATAAAAAGTATTATTATTATTACCTCCGGTCGGAATATACCGAGGAAAAGCTCTACTGATTCAGATTTTGACGATTTTGGATTTCACTGGTTGAGTCGTTGAGATAAAAGTGGTACTTAGAATTATGTTAGAACATTGATTTTAGGTATCAATTGAACGCCGACTAATATCTTTATAATTATGAAAGAAAAATTGAAAAATCGCTTCCGGTCAGATAATACACCGGGAAAAACTCTACAGATAAGAAGTTCCGACTACTTTGGATTTCACTGACTGAGGTAATTCTTTTTTATTTTTCCTTATAGTATATTCCGATCGGAAGTGATTATTTTTTGTTTTTTTTCTCGATAATTATATATTTATTAGTCGGACGTTGAATTAATCTCTAAATTCAATGTTCCTAACGTAATTAATTATAAGTACTACTTTTACCTCAAACCACTCAAACCAGTGAAATCCAAAATCGTCAAAACGAATCAGTAGAGAGCTTTTCTTCGGTATTTACCGACCGGAAGGGTTTTTTTCTCGATAATTATATAGGTAGTCGAGTACAGTTTAATGATAACAAAAAAATCGTCGTCCTAACTCAATAAAAAATACCACGTTTACCTCAATAACCAAAGTCCGAAGTAGTTGAAGTTCTAATCATTAGAGTTTTTCAGGTGTATTTCATTTCCGACCGAAAGTGATTTTTCCGATAATTATATACTCGTCTACAGTCTAATGATACAAAAAAATCGTCATTATAACTCATTCATAAATACCCCAATCAGTGAAATCCAAAGTGGCCAAAACTTCTAATCAGTAGAGTTTTTCCGGTGCATTTTCCGGACCGTTGCGTTAGTTTGATCTGTACCTTCGAGCAACGCTCGAAAATTCGCTCTTCCTTTTCTAAAGGGTTTTCGGCCGTCAGTGGCCCAATGTCCCCGAAGGGGTATTTCATTTTCCTCCACAGAATATAGTTGAGTCAATTATACGCTTGAGTGAAGCTCTGTTGTGTTCCTTTTTCTTTCTTGTCACTTTTGGTGCCTTCTACCCGGCCAGAATCGAACTTCGTAAAGTTTCTGTAGCTATACAAGAAAATTTGTGGTACTAGAGTTGCTGTGAGAAGTTTATAATTTGCCTTATAACATATTTCCACTTTCTATAAGTGCCGTAGTTACTAAAGCTCCATGTTTTTTGGTTATTTTACCTTTTACAACCCAGTGGAAATTCATTGGCAAATAACACACAAAAAAAACCGTCCCCGGATCCTCCGGTTTCGGACCCCCCCCGACACGAAATTTCTGGTCTCTACGCTACTGCCTGTTACTGTCTGTATATTACTATCTCCTATACCGTTGACGGTGTAGTCACGTCCGATCTCTAGAAATAAGCTCTCCTCAAAACGTTTGAATTGTGCACTTCAGTATTCTTTACGAGCAGCCTTGTTGAAGCAAACATTCTTAATTTTGTTTTGCGTGCGCTCAGCAGCCGTCAAATTCATGGTAAACATTCATTTTCATTAAGAATTCATTCTTCCACCACATAGGCTACTGATTCCATACAGTAATACAGCTACTTATGAATCAAACTTGTACTATAAGAATACTATTAATACAGCTCAAATGTTTTCCCGATTCATGCCGCGTCAAAATAGTTTGTACCACACAATTAAATTGCTTGAAAAATAATTTGGCCTGTATTTGGAAGGCCATCTTCAGTCTGCAAATATTTAACCAGAATACCAGTTTTTAATTTCTCTCTAAACAAAACCCATATTTCCTGTACATTTATTTACAGGTTTCTGTTGCTTCAGGTTTGATACAACAAACAATACATCTACACCATTTAATGGAAGTGTAAAAGTAATTACATACGTCCTAGCCTCTTCTGACATTATTGCTACGGATTTTGTTAGTTCTTTATATCTCCAACAATGTACGTATATCCGTTTATAATAATCGATATCGATGCCAGGAATAACGTACACAAAGTTATAATTCGCTACAGCCAATGTTGAGGGTTAATACAAAGGCAATCCCGTAAATATAGCCATTTACGCCACTTGGTCAGAATTTTAATTAGAGTAGATATATAACCATCTCGACTGAAAGTGGGCCGGTTATTGCGTCAATTTTCTATTTCTGTTACGATAAGCATACGCAATTACCAATAATAGTGTTGACAGTCTTCCTAGAGGGTCTGGTTCATTTTAAAGAAATAAACAAATAGGGTCATTGGGCCAACGAGCCAGTGGAGCAATTTTAAACCTGTGTATAGTTATAAAGTGGGGTCGTTGGGGTGGGCCAAAAGACCATATGGACAAAATTATATTTTCTTCCAGGAAGGTCGTTGGGCCAAACGATTAGTTTGAGTAATCGAACCTTCCCCTTCTAGACTTTGCTGCGGCTATGCCATCCCCTCGATACCCTTAGTCCAACATCCCCCGCAGTCCCGCGACAACAGTGCTTTTTTCTTTTTTCGCTCCACATTCACTTTCCAGCTTGTTTACTGAATATATCCGCTAGACCGATGAAACGTGTAGTCGCACTGTTCTGGTCGAACTTCTCGTACGTTAATCACCATTACTAGGATTACCAGCCTACTTCTATTTATTGGTCTCTGGCAGAGGGCACAAACGCCGTTTTCCTTTTCAACCATGCCTAGTGCGGCGCTTAACTAAAAAAATAAATTATGTAACAGCTTGATTCAGTAGCTTACCGCTGATTTCTTCTTAAATCGGATTTATGCTTACCCGTGTTTGACTAAAACCACAATAATGAATTGAAAATGAACATACTGTTTTATCCACTAAATGAAATTAATTCCCTCCCTTACGAATTTATTTCACTTGTCTATTATGTAGTGACATTGTAATTTTAAATCCAAAACTAATAGTTGTCCGGCGACTCACAAAATTGTGTCGATCAGTTTCTCGTGAGCGTTTGCAGTGAATATTGATGATGGCACCCGGACTGTCAAAACTTGCGGTTTCCGCTGCGGCCGTCCTCTCCTGTTACAGGAGGAAACGCGAGGAAGGAAAAGGCGACGCGTGTGGGAGTCTTCATTTTTGACAAAAGAGGAACCACACTATTTTGCTGAGAGATTTGAAAGAAGACCACGGAGGGCTCTTCGAAAACTTCAGCCGAATGTCGTTAGACGATTTCGCCATCATATTGGGAAGGATAGAAGGGAAAATTGCCAAAACCGACACCAACTTCCGAGAGTGCGTTCCTGCATCAGTCCGGTTGGCGATAACTCTTCGATTTTTAGCAAGTGGTGACTCGTACGGTAGCCTCATGTATCTCTTCAGGGTTTCAAAGCCTACAATTTCTTTACTTGTTCCTGAAGTCTGTCGGGCCATCGTAGAAGCACTACAGGAGTATGTCAAGGTAAGAACAAAAATGTATAATATAATTTTATTTTTGGAAATATATATATATTTGGAATAAGTACATGAAAAACGTTGAACGGAACTATTGAATAAAGTGCAAACGTGTGAATATTTTAACAGAACGAGGAAAAGAATGTTCCTGCTTCTGAGGGTACCCCAGTTCCAGGATCCGAGGCAAATACGGAGGCGAGCGGATCTGCATCATCACTGCTTGATTGATGTGAATGGTCTGTGGTGGGGGTTGAGGTTCTAGATGGTGGTATGTAGGAAGAGAGGACAGAGGTGAAGTAGAGTCCCCACTGTACTCTGGTGTAGTCTGTTGTGGATGTAGTAAAATAGCCGGAGAAGGTGGGCCAGAATTCGCTGACGAAAACGTAGTAGCAGGGGACGGAGAGAGGCTGAATAATTCGGCGAAACTGATGAGATAAACCGGCGATTTTGATGAGGAAGTTCGTCATAGCGGCCCATGTCGGCTTCGAAAAGAATGTTGTTGACGTGGTGCTGGACAAACGCTTGTGTCCTCTTGGAGTAAGATTTTAATTTCATCGCAACATGCTCACCATACACATCACAAGCATCACGCCTCACAGCATTATGCAGTATGCCGACCACCTCGTCAACTTGAGACCGTGGAGAGGCTGGCGTTCTTTTGCGCTTCATTGGAGTAGGCTTTGCAAAACCCAGTGCCGTTTGACTGGAAGCCGATGTATCTCTTGAGATTGCTGATGAGGGAGGGTTTGAGTAATTTGGGAAGCAGATTCACTTGTATTGTCGTCCTCTTCCTGAATGAGCTCAACCTTAAAAATGAAGAAATGAATTAGCAAATTAACTAAAATACTTGAGGGTTTTATTACAAACTTTTGGTTCCGCTATAAAAATTTAATTGTAGTTATTTAATAGTGTGTAGGTATATAATTTAATTTTGACGCTATGGGTGTACGTAATAAGAAATATTGTTCATTTCAGATGCCCGAAAATGAAAACAGTGGCTATGCGAATCCAAGAAATTTGAAGAGAAGTGGGACTTCCCCCATGCTGTTGGAGCCATCGACGGAAAGCATGTAGCAATACAATGTCCGCCCAAAAGCGGGAGCGAATACTTCAACTACAAGTCCTTTTTCAGTTTTGTATTATTTGCGCTTGTCGACGCTGATTATAACTTCATGTTTGTGGACGTTGGATGTCAAGGCAGGATTTCAGATGGTGGAGTTTTCAGAAAATTCTCAGTTGTACGACAATATTGAAAAGGGCAACTGCTCCGGCATCCCTTATTGGTTTGAAAAAAGTACAGGAGATCAAATTCTACTGCTAAAGATATCCATGAGGGCTTTGCAAATACTTATGCAATGGAGCCGTTTCATGGCAAAACGTTACGCTGATAGCATTCTGATTTCGCCTAAACCTCAAGTTATCAACACTGAAGATAGCCCTAAGGATAGTTATAGTAAAGTCTTGAAGTCAAGTACAAGAAATAGGGTTATTTATGGATCTTTGGAATCAAAGGGCAGCGTTCCTTTGAAGACTGTTAAGAGAATGTTCTGGTTATTTCTATCTGGCTTGGTGTGCAGCAAATTCTTTATGTTTGAACCAGAGTAAAACCCAAAATCTTATGTTTAGTTTAAGAAATGATGTTGACATATATAATATTAAATTTCTTGGTGTTTATGTACAGTCTAATATTAAATGGAATGTTCATATTGAAATGTTATGTAAAAAGATGGCAAGAGGAATTTTTATGTTGTGTAGGTTAAGATCAATTGTTAATAGAGAAGTGTTAATAGCTGTTTATTATGCCCACATACATAGCCATTTAACCTATGGAATTTTAGTATGGGGTAATGATGGGAATGTAAAAAGGGTACTGTATTACAAAAAAGGGCTGTGAGAGTTATATGTCAGGTGGGGAATAGAACTCACTGTAAACCATATTTTAGACAGCTTAAGATTTTAATGTTTATTCTATTTTTATATTGGAATGTTTGTTGTATGTAAAAACTCATTTAAATTCTGTGCCAACTAATAGTTCTGTACATGGTTATTTCACAAGAAACTGTAATATGCTTAGATTAGATAAGTACAACTATCATTCCACTAAATCAAACTTTTTAGAAATAGGCAAAAAACTGTATAATTTGTTACCAAAACCATATCCAACAACTTAGCTTAAGACCTTTTAAATTGAAAATTAAATGTTTGTTGTTGGATTTCTGCTGTTACAATATTGAAGAGTTTGTTAGTTTGATAAGTCAGGTAGATAGACTTAGTAATTAGTCAAATAATCATTAAGCCTAAGCATGACGTTGTGTCGCATTTGTGAAAATGTTTACCACAATAAATTTTCTGATTCTGATTCATTACCTATTTATTTTACCTAGGAGCATATTATACTGAATCTATTAGGAGGCATTTCAAGCTTAAGTACATAAAAATGAATCTCTAATAAGCCATGCAGGTAAAAAAGTGTAATTCGTGAGCTTACCTGTGAATCATTCTCCTTTGAAGCGTTTTGTGAAGTACATGAGTTGATGGTTTCCTTGCACTTGTTCTTATCCTTCAAAAACCCAAAAGCTTCGTAAGCAAACCATTTGCTCCTGTAGATCTCGTCTGCACCTGATAAAAAATAGGTACATTTAATTATCAATTCGTTGAACCGAAAACATAGGTGTACTATTCAGAGAACAATGCACCGTCTGGCTGCAAATCACAACATCTTATTTCCATTCCACCTTTTATTTTCTATATTATAATAACGATAATAAAGATACTTAACTTTTTATATATTAAGAGATGATCACCTTCTATTTTTATTATTATTTATGATTTCTTGAAAATAATATTGTCAATTGGTGTATTCAAAGTGTATGAAATTGGTTGAAAGATTTTATGAATTTGGTTGAAAAAATTATGAATTTCACCGGAAAAAAGCTATAAATTTGCTAGAAGAAGGCTGACTTACCTTTTCCAGTCCCTTTTGAAGTTTCTTCCTTGTTCTTCTCCCTCCTGAAGGAAGCCAACAAGGAGGTTATTTTGCTTTTGACGGTGTCGTATGTCGTCTCAAACTGCGTCGCTAAAGCTTCCCAAGCGTCATTTTTTTAATTTTGTTGAAGTACAGCTTGTGGTTCGGCTGCCACAGCTCTGGGTGCCCCTCATAAAGAGAAATTAAAAGGAGGCAATTTTCATTCTCCCATTCCATGCTTCTTTCACGAAAAATTACTACACAGAATAAACTAAAGAAGGAATTCCACACTCGAAATGGGAGACGTGTGAACTCGACAGCCAGTAGGCAAGAACAGAATTCGGTGAACGCTGTTCGAAGAAACCCGAGGTGTTTACACTGAGCGAGCGGCGAACGAGCATCCCTTTGATGATTCGCCGGAAAACCGACATCGGGCGGATCAGGCTCGAGCACGAACGAGCATTCGATTCGACCTTGCTCGGCTCGCCGAAACTGTTTACACTGCTGAGCTCGAACGAATGATCGTTCGTCACTCCTGTTTGCGACGAATGCTCGGGCAGTGTAAACGGGGCTTAAGAAGATTAATTGTGAGCGGAATGATTTGGGAAGCACCTTAATAAATCAAGGTGATACTGAAAAGGGATTTTCAAAATATGGAAACTGTTTAGAGAGAAGACGTTGATGATATAAAGAATGGAAGTGACGTGAAATATAACCAGAAAATGCGGAATATGGACGGGCAAAACAATCTGAAGACTAGGGAATGTTTAATAGATGGGAGTTTCAAATTAATAATCAACAGTGTGAGAGAGATATTCTTTGCAATCATAGAGAAATATGAAA